>NC_056729.1:974180449-974485449 GCF_019279795.1 Protopterus annectens
TAAATTTAGTGTGATGTATTTCTATCGTCGTAGCTTTTTCTGGGTATTTTCTGTTTGCAGATAGAAAATATTCAAGCACAGTTTGCACATTTTTGTGTGGAAATGTGTGCAATTTAATGCTGTTTTCAGGAAGATAGGATATCCTGTTTGGGTAATTTTTCCTGTTAGTTCTTGCAAGTGTGTATGTGGTACAAGTCTACCTTTTGAGGGGGAATGTTAACAGTTAATGTAGTGCATTTATTATTCTAGTAGGTACATGTTGCCAACTTGCCAAAGCTGTTTCAAGATTGTTTTCATTTATACTTGTAAATGTGTGCATTTATTTTTTTATGTGTTTTTAATAAGGTTAAAATGTCCTGCTTTGCTTGTAATATGAATATGGGTGTGCTGCTTTTTCTTGGGCCTGTTTATTTCATCGCTGTGCTGGGTAAATTACTCTTAATTGCTATGTTTTGAGGTAAAAGGAGTCCATGGAGTCTGCTGTATATTGTAGTTTATTTTACTTTTCTTGCAAGATGTATTTTTAAAAGGTAAAATGTTTGCGGACTTTTTTCCTATTCATTTATTTTTTTTTTGTGGATGCACGCTCAGAAGTTAATGCAATGTATTTGAGATTGTGCTAAACCATGTCATTGTTACAGGGTAGTTTGCTTTTATAAGTAGCAAAGTTTGTATTTTGTGTTTTAGTGATGTCTTCAATAAACTTACAATGTACTGTTTTCATTATAATCCAATTACGACCAGTGCTGCTGTTGGGCATGTTCATTAATAGATCATTGCGCTGTGTAAATTAGTGCCATACATTTCTTTTAACTGCTGTGGTCAAAAGCTAAATCAGGTCTATGGTATCCACTGTGCATTCTCATTCATTTTAGTGTTTTCTTGGTTCAGTGAAAATGTGGGTGGGGTGAGGTGGGGGGCATGTTTGGTGGTAAAAATAATGCATTTCATTTTCTACAAGCTGCGTTAATGTTATTTTTCAATAGCCAAAATGGCCCCTACATTACCTCATTTACTATTTGACCTTTTTCAAACTGTTTGTAATGTTAACTCTTTTCTGCTCCATTCCTCAGTTCTTTCGCATGCCAATGTTTTTCGAGCAAGTTCTTTTGAGTGCCAATGTTTTTCAAGCCAGGTTTTTCAAGTGCCACTGTTTTTCAAGCCATTTCTTTTGAGTGCCACTGTTTTTCAAGCCAGTTTTTTCGCATGCCAATATTTTTCAAGCTAGTTCTTTCAAGTGCCAATGTTTTTCAAGCCAGTTCTTTCAAGTGTCAATGTTTTTCAAGCCAGTTCTTTCACATGCCAATGTTCATCAAGCCAATTCTTTCGCATGCCAATGTTTTTCAAGCCAGTTCTTTCGCATGCCAATGTTTTTCAAGCCAGTTCTTTCACATGCTAATGTTTTTCAAGCCAGTTCTTTCACATGCCAATGTTTTTCAAGCCAGTTCTTTTGCATGCCAATGTTTTCCAAGCCATTTCCTTTGCATGCCAATGTTTTTCAAGCCAGTTCTTCTGCGTGCCAATGTTTTTCAAGCCAGTTCTTTCGCATGCTAATGTTTTTCAAGCCAGTTCTTTCGCATGCCAATGTTTTTCAAGCCAGTTCTTTTGCATGCCAATGTTTTTTGAGCCATTTCCTTTGCGTACCAATGTTTTTCTAGCCAGTTCTTTTGCGTGCCAATGTTTTTCGAGCCAGTTCTTTTGCGTGTCAATGTTTTTTGAGACAGTTCTTTCACATGCCAATATTTTTCAAGCCAGTTCTTTTGCGTGCCAATGTTTTTTGAGCCAATTCTTTTGCGTGCCACTGTTTTTCAAGCCAGTTCTTTCATGTGCCAATGTTTTTTGTGCCAGTTCATTTGTGCTGTGTAGCAGTCTGTTACTGTACCCTACTAACACAGTTTTGGTAAATATGTTGCATATCAGGTAAGTACAGATTTAAGCATGAAGAGAGCAGCAGCTTCATCAAAGTCAACCAGCAGCAAGAGAATGTGCTAGTGGCAGGATGTTTAGAAAGCAGAATTTGACTGGATCGAGAGATGCAGTGATGTCAAAGCATTCTGCAGGTACTGCAAGAGAGAATTTCTAGTGACCCACGGTGGAAGAAACAATGTCGCACAACATGAGGCAACTGCACAACATAAGACTGCTATTCTTCAAGCTAAATCCAGTCACCTGATGACAAAGTGGGCAAGGAACGCAAACCTTGATGGACCAGAATTTAGGATCATTGCAGCAGAAACCTCTGAGGTGTTCCATGCTGTTAAGCACAATATTTCCTATAACAGCTTGGACTGTGCAGTAAAGTTGGCCAGCCAGTTGTACAGTGACTCGGGCACTGCAAAGAAACTATCTTGTGAAAGAACCAAGGCTGAAGCCATAGTCGAAAATGTTTTGGGACCACACTCATTGGAATGCCTCCTGCATGACCTTCAAAAACCAGGCACTTCATTTGCAATTTCATCAGATGCTTCCAACAAGGGGAACATAAAATTATTTCCATTTTTCTAAAGAAGAAGAGGTGGTGAATGGCTTTTTGGACTTCTATGAAGACCCTGATGAATCTGCACAGGCTAGTTCACAGCAAATTTCCAACATTATGGAAAGGCACTCCTTGTCCTGGAACAGCATTTCAGCTTATGGGGCTGATAATGCCAGTGTGAACTATGGGAAGACATCTGGTGTGTATACCAGATTAAAAGAAAATTGTCCATCACTCCAGAAGGCTAACTGTGTTGCCCACATCATTCACAATGCAGCCAAAAAAGCCGCAGCACAACTACGGTACGACATGGAAGTATTTGTAATGAAACTTTTCCGTCACTTCTCAGGTTCTGCCACAAGGACCAGAGACTTGAAAGACTTCTTTGAGTTTTGTGGCATGGAATTTGAGAGTCTGTTAAGACATGTGCCAGCAAGGTGGCTGTCACTACTCCCAGTTATTAAAAGAGTAGTGAAAAATTTCCCAGAGCTCCAGTCCTATTTCCTCTCCCAGGGAGAAGAGGAGACCCCCCGGCAGATATGTCAGTACTTTTCAGCTAATGAGCATGATGAGAATGAATTGCCTATGCTGTCCCAGTACTATTTGCACTTTCTCTGTTCTTGTTGATTTTAATGAACATATAAATACATTAGAAAAATCAGCACTTACTGCCATGGAAACTTTTTGTGTAATGGTCTCTCTGAAGCAAAAACTGCAGGCAAGAGCTGAAGATGCTTTCTTTGGAGGGAAACTTAGGGCACTTATGTAGTGTGGACTTGTTAAAAGCCGAACTAATGATGACTGTAAATTACCGGATGAAATGTTGTGACTTTTACTCAAATATTGTTTCAAATTGGCCCTTCTTCAAGCCATAAAATCAAATACAAAATAAACTTTAAAAAAAAGTGATTTAGTGTACTAGTGTGAAGTATAAAGTACTAGGGTGCAGTTTGTAATTTTGTGTTTTTCTTTGCTTTAGCTTTAATTTGCTAGTGTGCAGTATGTAGTACTAGGGTACAGTATGTAGTTTTGTGTTTTTTCTTTGCTTTAACTTTAATTGACAATAAAAAGTTTTAATTTTATACTTGGCTTGTATGTGGTATGTAGATTTTTTTAAGTTTTCTTTCTGAATAGTCATGGTTGGTTTATGATTTTTTTTTACTTTTTAAATAAATGTCTGTTTAATGAGTAGTGTGTTTTTTATTCCTTTAAAGTTTATTTACTGTTACAACTGAGTAATGTGTTTTTTTTGCAGTCATATTTCACTTCATTTAAATGGTTTGAGTTTTCAGTATGCTGTCATGTCACAATGTTGTATCCATAACTGTAATACTGCATCTCCTTTATCACCTCTGGTGATGTCTTGGTGGGGGTGTGGCCAGTGTCATATTGGCCACACCCCCTGTCCTGTTGGCCACACCCCCATGTCCCACTTTGGCCTTGTTAAAAGGTGGCAACCCTAGGGTTGTGTTGTGGTGTTATCATTGACTGTGTTGTGTGCATTCTATTGCAGGGTTGGGAGTGAGTTGGGGTGATCCATGGTGGTCTGAGTTATGTTGAGCCCCTCTGTGGTTGTGGTTGGTGAAGCTTGGGCAGGAGCATGCTTCTCAATGGTGTGTTTTCTTTTTCTTCCTCTCTTTGAAGGCCCATAGTTTGCCTCATAATTTCAATCCATTACATGGTATTGCAGTTTTGAGATAGTGACAATGCATTACATTTTTAAAGAAAACCCTTGTTGTGCTAATGTTAACTCCATTCCTCTAACAGCTGTTAAGATTGTATGAAGGATACTTGTATGGTATCTGTTTTGGGTCTGGATGCTGCCCTTACCTATGGCTTTGTTCCATTTTCTATCTCTGGGGTCGAGTTCAAAGTTCGGTGCAGGTGTGCAGGTTTGTTGGTGGTGTTTTCCCTGTCGAGGTTGCTGGGGAGGTGCAGTGGTTTCAGTAGTGGGAGCTGTGCCTTGTGGTTCTGGTTGTGTGCTGGCCAACTGATGTGCGTTTTGGGCTTGAAGCACACTCTGGCAATGGGAGGGACATTGGGGATGCTTGGCTTCTCAAAAAAAAAGAGAGGGGTTGTCGGCCAGCAGTTTCATCATTGGGGGGGTGTAGGATGGTCTTGTGGGGGTGCTGGATTATGGGGGTTGTGGTGTTTTTAATTTGTCAATCCAGTGAGGCTTTAGGTATGGCATTTCTGTGACTTTTAGAGTTGTGTGGATTTGGTTCATTTGCTCTGTGGTGTCAGCTTGGGGCCTTGAGGCTTCGCTTTGAAGAATTTCTGGAACATCCTGTTTTGGTTGGTTCCTCAAGGAAAAGAAAAAGGAGAGGGTAAAAAAATTGTTTGTGATCTAAATAACGTTAAAATAAAATGGGAAGGGAGCTTGATGATGGATGGAATTTCGGACTTCACATCATGCAAGCAGTGCATGCCAGCACAAATCCAGTTATTTTATCACTTTTATAAGTCTATGACAGTACATGGTGGCATGGAGGTTGATCCTTGGTGAAGGATTCTGAGAGGCATACGTAAGTAAATATCCACTGGTTGTTTTGACATGGGCTTCATAGTTATAAAGATGGGTTTGCATGAAATATAGTAATTGTTGTGAAGGCACCAAATCAGCAAGTAAGCCATTTATCTTAAAATTAAGAACTTCATTGTCTGCTTGGCTTGTTCCTGTTGCTGCCACTCGGTGGTGGTAGGTAGAGGGAACGGATTTTGCCACGGCAGTAGTTTTGGCAGGGTGAGGTGGAGATGGTGTGTTTTGCGGGTTGGGAGTCACCTGCGAAGACTGCCTGTTAGGTGGAGGAATGAGCAACTTGTACAGGTACAGCAGTATGGATGTTGTTTGCAGGCTTGGGAATAGTCATTCATTGTTGTGCATGCGCAGCTGCAGATTTAGAAGTAATTTTAGAAACATATTCTTTAGAGACAGTACTATGCTGCAATTTGCCTCTAGATTTATAATTTATAATAACTGCTTGTTTTCCTTTCAATGGTCTTGTTAACAATCTGGTGAAATAAAATATCTGCAGCAGTATATAGTTTAGTGGAATACATATTTAGTTGGCAGTTATCGTTTGTACTACCTTTGGCTAACACTATAATTGCTGATGTCAATGGCTACTTAGGGATAACTGGTTGCTACCTACAGCCTGATGGCCACTTCTGCTATCACCAAAACATTAAGCAAGCTTTATTGGGGAAAAAATGTTTATAAAAAGTGTTTCTTTAAATTTATATATTTAGTGCCTAATAGACAATTAGGGCGGCCACGGTGGTGCAGTGATTAGCATTGTCACCTCACAGCAAGAGGTTCTTCGGTTCGATCCTCGGCTGGAGTGCCTCCCGTGTGGAGTCTGCATGTCCTCCCTGTGGTCGCGTGGGTTTCCTCCTGGTGCTCCGGTTTCCTCCCACATCCTAAAGACATGCTGCAGGTAGATTGGACACTCTAAATTGGCCCTAGGTGTGAGTGTGTGCATGTGTGTACCTTCTGTGGAAGGTTGGGCGCCAGGCTGGCAGCTCAACACCACAAAACTCCACTGCCAATCATGAGCGGACAAGGTGATCCGCTGTGGCGACCTCTAACCGGGAAAAGCCGAAAGAAGAAGAAGTGCCTAATAGACAATTGCTGCTGAAATGAAAGATACTCGTTGGGTTGGTGGGGGGGGGGGTTGGAGGGTAATGAGTATGTGGCTAATACTGTCAAAATTAGAGTACATATCAAAAAGATAAATGTAATGACCAAAAGAGAGATGTAGTTACTAAAAATGCTTGTTTGGTTTCTCCTCTCAAATGAATTATTGCTGTCTTCTCGCCATGGGAGGGCATTAGGCATACATGTAGTTTTTGTTTGATCATACCTAGATTTTGGAGTGGCCAGAATTTTGCATCATATGTTAAGGTGTTTTTGTGGGAGGGGTTTTCTGGTGAATTAGTGGTGAGTTGTACAAGATTGGGGTTGGAGGGTAGTGGCATACCTTCTAGTTCAAACTTCCCATTCAAGGATTCATGCAAACACAGTACCTGGTCCTGCTGAGATAAGTTTGTGGGTGCAGTGTTTAGGATTGCCCCTGTTTTGGCCATTGTCCCACTTTCTTACTTTAGAAGGTTGAGAGGGATGCACAGAATGTTCAGGTCTTTGCCATAGATGTTGCTCTGTTTCATAAAATTGGGGTTATCTGGAAATTGCTGGCTACTCATTAAAGCTTGAAGTTAGAAATGATAAACGTTTGAGTTTTGGGATTTTTCCCCTTTAGGAAGTTTCATGCTAATGTAACACCAGTTATCTATCAGCTTTTACATTTATAACATTGATTTGATTCAGCACACAGTGAGAGGTAACTTATCTGTTTGCTTCCCCTTAAGTCACACTCCATTTTAATCACATGTAGTTTTGGCATGACTACTGCTTTTTTGTGTGTTGTAGAATTGTACTGGAGTGTTTTGTCATCTGTTTTATCCCCAGGATTGCTATTCCTGAGAGAAGAAGAAAACATACAGTGAACTACATATTGATCTTCTTTCAATTAATGGTAGTCTCTGAGTTAGCAGCATATATATGGAAGGTGACGTCAGTAGGAAGTGGCGTCACCATCTTGAGAGTGTGTTGTGTGAGGATGTCCTACAGGCCTTGTAAGTAGCAGTTTTACAGTTAAGCTGCATTTTGATGAACTCCAGCTTTGTATTTGAGCCTCACGATGTTGATATTTGACTTATTACATGGAAAGCATAATAACATGTCCTTTTATCTCTTCATACACCATTGCCATAAAAACAAGGTACTCCAGGAACCTGTGTATTAATCACACAGATGTAATATGGTTTACCACCTACAACCAATAACATCTGTACAATGTTCAGCTGTTTTGATGATTTCATACTTCAGCAAGGGCGTTATTATATCATATTAGTAATGATCTAACTTATTGTCCCTTAATGAGATGGCAGAAGAACTTTTGTTCAATGTACATTTTACACTCCATTTCTTATAAAATTACAGGTTTTTGGTGCAATTAATGGCAAATCCATCAAGTTTGAAAATGTCTCGTTGTCCTGCTTTGACTTACAGCTTTGTTTACACATTTTTCTTGTGACATTGAGAGGGATAACTGGCATGTATTTTACTGCTGTTTTGCAGTAAGTGGACATTGCTACCTGAGGTGGCAGAAGAGAAAAAATTTAGCTGGCAAGGGTAGGGAGGCATTGTTTCGGCCCTTCTTGAAACATTTGGGTGCTCCATTTGAGGTTCTCATATCTGACAGATAACTTAATGTAGATGTTAAAAGGGGTGTTATAGTAACAAGGTGTTTGCCACATAGACACAAGGTATAGGCTTTGAGATTCATCTATGTTTCAATTCTTGTAAAGGAAAGGTGTTTAATTTTAATTTGTTTTCTTTTGCAGATTGTGGAGGTGCGGAATTTGAGTGGGCATCTGCTGGTGGCCTGAAGGAAGGGAACTCAAAAGACGAAGGAGGCTGTTTCAATGAAGGTCCCAGTCATTTGGACAGTGCGCATTGAGGTCACAGACGAGAGTGCTGAGTGAGCACGGGTCAGTGCTCTGCTAGAAATGGATTTGAAAGAGAATGGGTTCTGCTTCTATGGACGTTTTTTAATTGCTTGAGGGGTGCACAATGGTAGCAGATAATTTTATTTGGTGGTCATTAAGACACATCAGAGTTGGAACAGTTTGAGGTAGTGTAGGGGCAAGTTGAGGAGAGGTATGTTGTAGGGCAGGGTAATGCAGGGCTAAGGATTGTTTAAAGGGAGTTTGGGGTTTCCACAGGTGAGGGTGGAGGTACAACAATCACAGGATCATAGGAAGCTATGAGGTCATTGTTCTAGGGCCCTTGCAAGCTAGCTAAGTTCAATTCTTACTTCCACATGCTGCTCCTATTGCCCTTTGAGAGAAACATGGGTGGAACTGTTGGGGTGAATTAATGGTTACACATCCAGTTGTTTATAGGGGGCTAAGGAGGTGTTTTTATTTGAAGTGGGGAGTTTGTTTGAAATGAGGTATTCTTTGGGGGGAAACAAATGTTTCCCTCAAACTTTTCTATTAATATCACTTAGCAGGTTAAGGTTATAGATACAAACGTAAGGAAAGGTTTGAGGGGAAGCCGGGGTCGAGCAGTGGCGTAAGGATGTTCTTCTGCTCCTTGGGTAATGGAAGTTGCATGTTGGCCAGTTTAATTGGGTTGCTCAGGTGGGGGTTAATAAGTTGGTGTAGTTTACCATTGCGTTGCCTTCTGGATAATTCAGTGGGATGGCCCTTGGGGCAGATGGATAGGGTTCGTCATGGGGATTTGTATTTGTTTACAAATATTATAGGAGGTGGGCTGGGGGCATAATTTGGGGGGGTTGTTTGTGGTTTGTTGGATGACAGGAAGGAGGGACAATTGGAGATGCTAAATAGTTGAAGTTTCAATTTAATATGGAGTAGGTTTAGTGAGTGTTGGAGATTAGGGTTCACTTAAATTGTGTAAAATGACAGTGGTAGGGGCTGTGTTATCCATGCTTGCTGAGGTGTGTCACATTGTGTTAAGGTTGAAGGCCTGCCTCAGGAGTTTGGGGCAGCTTTTTATAAGTAAAGCATGTGGTAGGGCGAGGCTAGCTTACTTATGTGTGGGTTACAGAGGTTGGTGGGAAGAGGTTTGGTTGGAAAGATTTAGTTACTTGTCAGGCTTGGGAGCAAGGTAAGGCAGTTCAGTTGGTCAGAAGGATGTAGCTGCGCGTACTTCAGTTGCACGGCTGACAAGGCTGAGTGAATTTGGTCAGTGGTACATTGGTATGAAAGGTTGGGGTAGGTTGAGAGTGAAGACTGAAAGATTTTGACTGTTGTCAAGATGAGTTTTGTTGCAGGTATTGGTGTTGGGAAATGGAGGTCAGGGGATTACAATTTATATGGCATTTTTGTTATGGCTGTATTTTAGTCATTCAGAAAGTGATTTGTTGGTCAGCAAATGCTAGGATGGTCATTATGTTTTATGCTTATACTGGATAGCTGGATTGATGGCAGGATTGCTTTTAAATACATTTTAGAAAGGAAGTCTTGTTTTAGTCATTATTATACAGAACTGCAGTAAAGATGTTGGTAGGTAATTGCCCTTGTGTGGTTTCATGTGGCATTGGGTTTAATATTCTGGTGTTACCTAGGGAAGATAATGTCCTGGGGCTCATTCCAATGTTAATATTGGTAGTGGGAATGAGTGAAAATTTAATTAATATACAGAAGTTATGCAAAGTTGTGGTTATTATTTTAGTATTGGAGCAGGATCATTGGTTTACTTTAACTGTTAGTCAATGGGTGGCTTACAGTGCTTATATGACAGGGCTTTTTGGGCTGATGATAGTGATCCAGTTTGGTTTACAGAGAATGAGTACACCATATGATGTTTGGCTTAACCCCATCTTTTTTATGGGTGGTTAGGTTGTTGAAATTTTGGTAGGAGGGAGGGGGAACAGCCTGGTCATGGTAGGCAGAGAAGAGGGACAGGCTTGCCCTCTTCTGTTCTGGTGTTGGATGTTCATTTCAATGAGTTGGGAAAGGAAAGTGAGCAGTTGGAAGCTGTTTGATAAATAAAATAAGCAAGCGGAAGTAAGGGCACTGCTAATTGGTTTGAATGTTTAACTCAATAAGTGGTAAATATAAGTGAGCGGAAGTAAGGATGCTGTTTATTTGGTTGGATGTGTAATTCAATAAATGGTATATGAAGTGAGTGGTGGGAGGCTGCTTCATAAGTAAAGTAAGTGAGTAGAGGTATGGACACTGCTTACTGAGTCAGGATGAGAAAGGTCCTGCTGTCCTGATTAACATTACATGGATGCTTATGCCATGATTAAAATCAGCTATACTATGTTTCAGTTGTAATTAATAAATATTGGTTATCAAAGCTATGTTATGGAAGTTTAATAAAGGGTGTTAAACATCATTCAGTGTGATGTGTTTATTGAAGGGGACCAGGACAAATAACTTCTTCCAATGCTATAAATTTAAAATCATGGTATATACCACTTCTCTCTATGTATTTAGACAAGGGACTTACAGAGTCCCTATTCCTTATACTACTAATATGTTCTTTTATACGTTCTCTGAATGTCCTTTTTGTTTTGCCTACATAAAAGTGTAGGCAGCAGTCACATTGTGCTGCATAAATAATATTCATACTGCTACAGGTGACTGCTCCATTCAATTTATATTTATTACCAGTGACCGGATGGACAAACCCATCAGTATTTTTAACATATTGACACATACTGCAACTGGTACATGCTCTGGTACCTTCCCATGTATTTAGATTACTTCCACGTAAATTCCTGGGGTAGCATAACATGTGTTTAAGATTTTTCCTGTTTTTAAAAATAAAACTAGAACACTCTTCAACCACTTCCCTAATTCTTCCATCTGTCATAAGAAGTGGCCAGTGTTTATTAAAGGCATCTCTTACTTTCCTCACATCACTTGTATATGATATAGAGACATTAACTACATTCTTATTAATCATTGTATCAGTTCTCTTTAATGGCTGATCTATCTTATTTGAAAAATATGGCCTTGCTCTTCCTTCCCTGTGTCTTTACTTCTCCCAACTTATCAGTCACTTCCTTCTTTTTATAGCCTCTATCATATAAATTGTTTTGCAGAGTTACCAATCCTTCTTCGAATATGGGTTCCTGGTTGCTCAAACATGAAACCCTCATTCCTTGTCCTTTAACTATATTTGAAAGGTTTTTCTAGGGCGCATGCTTGCCCTATACAATAATGTGTTACGACAGCATTCTTTTCTATAAACCTTGGTGTCAAACATACCTTCATATTACCTTCATATTACCGTATATTTTTCTGGTGAAGATTTATTGAAATATTTATTAAGAAAGAAGGAATCAATTTTTATAATGAAATATAATACTTTACAGCCGAATGGGCTGAATAAGGAATGTCATTGGCAGAGTTTTATTTGAATTTGATGTTTTAGTCTTGTTTAAGTGTAGATGCAACCTTAAATATTTTAATTAGATAATTGGTTAATTGTATAGAAGCATAATATAAAAGAGCATATTGTGAGTTGGCATTTTACTCTGTAAAGGCTGATACGGTCGAGGCGCTAAGAGAGATATATTGGTGAAGTTTTTTATTGTGCATTCATTATCTAAATTCGCTGTGGAATTAAACAGATTTTCTGGAAAAGGTGTCACTGGTTTATGGATGTGGTACAACAGTTTTTGTTTCAGAGTGGCTTAAATTTAATATGACCAGTGACTCATTTCCTTCCTTACCCCGTATTTTTCATGAAGTGGGGTTGGAATTCACTCAAAGGAATGAACCTGTTAATGTTCCCGCTGACTCGAGAACGGTGACGAATAGTGGTGATGTGATGACTAATCAACAGAATTGTGGTTTGGGAGAACAATACTCTAATAAACAAACAATGCTTTTAAAAATGGGAGGAAACCAGGTTCCGGACTACTACCAATCCTTTGTGGCAGTAGGTAAGCTCACAGAATTGTCGGCTTTTCCTGCAGCTCAAGAACTTTGCTCCCAGTTAGAAAAGTTACTGTTTAAAGAGACTGCCACTTTCTATAATTTAAACAGTTTACAAAGGTATCAAGAGTTGCAAATTACCCCTAGAGGGCTTAGAGCTATCAAAAGTCCTTCTGCTCCATTTGAATTATCTGAGGAGCAAGAACAAAGGTTTCATGACAGGTGGATAGCTGCAGCCCATCGGTGTAGCATGGAATGGGTTTCCATTCAATAGATAGAGACAATTATAAGAGAAATAAGATATTGGAAGAGACAAAGAGAATGTGCAAGGAAGTGGCTAAGACCACATCTGATTCAGCTTTGGTAACTTTTTTGGCAAGTATCAATGATCGCCTTGCTTCTTATGAGAAGGAACTATTACACAGAAAGAAAAACAAGTTACAAAGGGACTTGCGTGATTACGAGAAGAAAAAGGCGTTTATTTTGTTGTCTAATTCACAAACTAAACGTTGCAAAGTGAGTTTTCAGAATCAAAGAACTCAGGGACAACGACACAATCGTAGCACATATTCTGTAGAAAGTGGAGCATCTTCGATGGAAGAAGAGGAGTATGCTGAGCGAGAATATCCTCCCTTGCCCAGACCTGGTAACATGGAATCTTTTCGTTCCAATTTTCATAAACCAGGTACAACAGAATATAGTGCAAGAAAACGAGTATGGCAGGGACATGGCAATCAGAGGGAACAAGGCCAGGGTCCATACAAGAGAAGTAGATGGACTAATTAAACAGGTACTGCATAAAGTTGTGAATTCTCAGGTTGAATATGATGTGTTGGACTCTTATGTAGTTAATTTATCCAATTATGAATTTGATAATGATGAAATGTTTGTTTTACAGAAGGGGATAAAGTTTGTTCCTACTGCTTTCCCAAGAATGCGTGAAATTAAAGTGGAACTTTTTAGATTAATTCGAAAGATGCATTTGAAAGAATATTTTTATAATAATGAGTTACATCATAAAAATTTGATTAGTGAAAATACTGATTCATTGAGTGATAATAGTTTTTATTCATGTGATTCGGATGCAGAAAACAATGCATATGCTTTGTTTGGCACTAGTATAATATCAACTAAAAGTACTTTTATGCCACCATTTAAAAATGTTAATATTCAAAGGTTTAATAATGCTATGAATTTGGTAATTGAAAAAGAACTTCATGAATTTAATAACACTGAGAAATGTTATAATTTGACAAAAAATGAATGGTATATATTGAAACAAGTTGGTAGGAATGATAATATTGTTTTTAAACCCTCAGACAAAGTGGGAAAATTAGTAGTTATGAATTCTGCTATGTATTATGAAATGTGTATGCAACATTTGAATAATGAAGAAGTTTATAAGAAAGTGAGTACTATTATTTTGGACCAGGCCCAAAAAGAGTTTCAGGTATTAATTGACAAAGGAGTGAGGTTACATTATTTTTTACCCTTGGAAGTAACTAAGAAACTTATTAATAAAGAGAATACAGTCGCAAAATTTTTTTGTGTGCCAAAAATTCATAAAAATTTACGACAACCTCCAGGTCGCCCTATAGTTTTGGCTGTGGGGTATTTTACACATAATTTAGGATGTCTTTTACATGAAGTGTTGCTTAAGGAAGTAATTAAACTTCCATCATACATTAAAGATTCTTTTGACTTTTTGGATAAAGTAAAAAATATTAGATGGCTAGAAAATATGTATTTTATAGTAGTAGATATAACCAGTCTATATACGAATATACAGCATAGGTATGGACTGGAAGCTATACAATTTTTTTCTAGGAGATTATCCTAGAACACAGTTTATTAATAATTAGTTTATTTCTGTTTAAACAACAACATATTTGAATTTGAGGGGAGTCTCTATCAACAGAAGCAGGGCACAGCCATGGGGGCAGCGTTTGCCCCATATATGCCAACATGTTTATGGGGTATATGGAAAGTACCCATATATACAGAAGAACCTTTTTTCAAAAACATGTAAAAAATTATTATAGGTTTATAGACAACCTTATTTTTATATGTTATGATGGAAGGGAAGAGGTAGATGAGTTCTTGAATTATATGAATAAAAACAGATTTGGAATCAAATATGATCAAGCGCAGGTTGGCTTGAAAGTTAATTTTTTAGACATCACTATTGAAGGTATTTACAATGAGAAAATGAATACCAAAATACATAGAAAATTTGATCAGCAGAACTTAATGTTACAAGCGACTAGCTGTTACTTTCCGCATACTTTGGCTTCTATTCCATATGGTGAACTGTTAAGAATTAGAAGACTGTGTAGCGATGAAAATAGTTCTAAAATTGAGGCAATAAAAGCCATGAGAATGTTTTTAAATAGTAGCTATGATGAACAAACAATAATGGATAGTTATATGAAGATTTATGAAAATTATAATATCAAGCGAGAAATTAATAATAAGGGTAATATTAGAAATATGAAACAAACTAAGGAGAATAACAGTATATTTTTTGTTTCTAAATATATGGTCTTCTCTGATAGATTTAGTAAAGTATTAAGAGAATATTGGAAAATAATTAGGAGACAAGTGTCTTGTTTATCTGAAATAGAATTGAGAACATTTCATCAGAGAGGATGAAATATTAAAGATTTCATAGTGCATAGCAGATATTGTAGACCAAAAGAATTGATGAGAGTCAACATAAGAAAACTAGGTACTAGTCCTTGTGGCACATGTTCCATTTGCCAATATGTAGTACCGATGTTCCATTATATTAATGGAAAAAAATTTGAAATACAAGACTGTTTTACTTGTACAACGAAAGGCATAATTTATGCAATAAAATGTTCATGCAATTGTCTTTATATAGGTGAGAGCAAGAGGAGTTTAAGTGAGAGAATTAAAGAGCATGTTAGGGATATAAGAAATAAAAAAATCAATAGCCCAGTAGCAGATCATTTTAATTCGGCACATAAAGGTGAAACTGACAGTTTAGCGATAACAATTTTGAAACATATTACCTTATATTTTTCTGGTGAAGATTTATTGAAATATTTATTAAGAAAGAAGGAATCAATTTTTATAATGAAATATAATACTTTACAGCCGAATGGGCTGAATAAGGAATGTCATTGGCAGAGTTTTATTTGAATTTGATGTTTTAGTCTTAAGTGTAGATGCAACCTTAAATATTTTAATTAGATAATTGGTTAATTGTATAGAAGCATAATATAAAAGAGCATATTGTGAGTTGGCATTTTACTCTGTAAAGGCTGATACGGCCGATGCGCTAAGAGAGATATATTGGTGAAGTTTTTATTGTGCATTCATTATTTAAATTTGCTGTGGAATTAAACAGATTTTCTGGAAAAGGTGTCACTGGTTTTTGGATGTGGTACAGCAGTTTTTGTTCCAGAGTGGTTTAAAAATACCTTAATTTCCTTTCATTATAAATATGTCCAAAAATGGCAACCCTTCAAGTAAATGATTCCTTGTAAACTTCAGGAAGTTAGCAGTAACGTCTGCATCACTGACAAATGTATTCAGTGCTGGAAGGGTACTGTCCCACACAGGAAAAATATCCACAAATCTGTGGTAAAACTTCACATGGTTCTTGTACATTTCTAGGGGGAACAACTGTTCAACTTCCCATTGAGCCATAACTGCGTTGGCATAGCTATTAGCACAGCATGTTCCCATAGCTACACCTTCACGTTGTAAGTAGTATTTGCTATCAAAAACAAACGTATTATTTTCCAGCACAACTTCCATAAACCTACATATCATGTCTATGAGCTGTCCTCCATAGTCACACTTATGGTGAAGAAATCTATGTAAGTATTCAACACCTTTACCATTCGATATTGATGTAAAAAGGGAGATTACATCAAGGGTGACTAAATAGTGTTCCCCACTCATAGCTGACGTTTCACTATATGTATATAGGCTCTCTAGGAAGTGCAAAGGTGAACTATTACTATCCATAAAATATATATTTTATGGCCTGAATGGGTTGCCCAGGGATATAGAGTTAAAGTTATGTCTATTATATTTGTATAAAATTGTGCCTGGATATATGCATATAATGTGCTGAGTGCTTATATTACATATACTTGATTGACATATGGAAGACAGAAATGCAACAATATGATTTGTTTCTATGGGGAAAAGCATAAACTTCCCTTGATTGAAACTGTCTATATATATGACTTTGTGACCTGGTGTACTCTAAATTATCTAGCAATGATATATATTTTATGATACTTGGTGGTCTATTATAATTAAATGAAGAAAGTGGGAGGAAGTAAAACGGAGTATTTGCCGAGTGTGATGACGTCATTGGGCATGCGCAAAGGCACTGCAATGACGACGAGCACACTTCTCTCATTTTTAACATTTCTAACTTTTGGAAATGGAATATAACACAACGGGGGTGCAATATAAGTATATGTTAAGTGAATTACGCTCTCTGGATAAGTTTTACAGTTGAAAATGTGATGGGAAGAAGTCGAGTTCTAAAATGGAATTTGAACACATGGCAAGGGTAATTTGTTTGCACTTTAAACCGTAGCTTTATTTACACTGTTGGAAGTAATAGGAATGTATAGAAGGTTAGACCTAGATTTGTTATTGCAATAATTTTTAAGTAACAGCATATATCTGAAGCAAAGCATACAACATAGTGCAATATGATTTTAGCAAAGAATATATAATGAATAGAGACTTTAATATCATTGTAATAATGATGTTTAGCATAATATATAGCATTTCACATGCTGCTGATAGAAGCAATGCTTTGAAATGTTTCTAAATATGAAATGCTTGTAGATGCCTATGAATGCTTTGATTGCTGAATAAGATTTTTAATGTGCTATAAAAAATGTATTTAAAAGCAATTCTATGCAATATAGAAGAAGGGACTGATGTTTTTAAAAGAGGGTGTGCCTGAAGCAACTTGATTGACTGGGAGTGGTCTTTCAGGTTAATGAGGTACACAGGGACAGCTTTAAAAACTTTTCTGTGTGTGTTTTTACATTTGTATATGGTCTGAAGGAGCCACGGACAGTGGTGAAAGTGCTTACCGAATATTAAAGTTCTTGGTTTATTTTATGTGATCTGGAGCTATACTTCATACAACTGCTACCATATTCTTCTTTGCTGTTACATTTCTAATTATGTAAAGCAACCAGTGCAGAGAACACATTTATGTAATCTAGTACTTGCCATTAATGAAACTTTTGAAGTGAAAACACTTCCCCCTTATTGATGCATTTTGTCATGTGCCTGACATCAGGAAAAATGTAAGTCAATTTTATTTCTCACAGTTTTGATGCCTTCCTGACTACATCAATACTTTCTTTAAAAATAAGTTATCATCCTTTCAGCTTCTGCAGTGAACCAGCGTAAAACAAAAGGATAACACAAATACCTGATAAGCCCCAAATCATCAGAAGTATAGAAGGATAGAGCAAAAGGGACAGGTGCTGTTTGTTACAGGGCACGATTACGATTGGGCATTCACTCAATATCAGCATACGGTTCATTAATTTAAACAGTTGTGGCTGTTTAGATTAATGACTGTTTCTGTTTGAAACCTGAAGCAAGTAAGTATTCTGATAGCTAGTTCTTTTTTTGCTCTAGAAATTTTTTTTCAGTGGTGACTGCCCAAGATTCCATTTTACCTAGCTACTGCTCTGCAAATTATTATACAATCCCAATCACAGTATTTATGTGCAGTACATGACCATGTTATTTATTTATTTTTTTTTACAGGAGACGCAGTGTCTCCTGAGTCCTATTGATTGTGTGTTTCCTGCTTCCTCCCCAGATAACTAATAGTGATACTAGTGATATGCATATAATATGTAAGCCTCACAACATCCTTCTCTGTCTGTCTACCTATCTATATATAAACTATTTATTGACTTGTCAGTTTTTCCTGATCTACTTATCAACCTACCTATTTACCAGGTTCCTATTACCTGATCGAACGTTTAGGTTAGTGAATACCTAAACGTTGATTTGGTAATAGCGAAAGCAAAAAAAACATGAACGGCTGATTTAATGCAGGGAAAGAATTCCCTTGGTCGTTATGTGGATTTTACCCCTTTCCCTACTGTAGAACAATCCGGAGTTGGTATATTTAGTTAGGGGGGTGTGGGAGGCATTTTGGTTAAATTTTTATTTTGTAGCCGAGGGAATTCCTTCCCTACGTTAAATCAGCCGTTCGCTGTTTTAATTTTTCAATATTACCAGATCACCGTTTAGGTATTCGCTAACCTAAACATTCTATTGGGTAATATAGACGCTATTTACCTACCCACCTAATAAAGTAGCACTGGACCACATGCAATCTTTTAATTCTGGAAAAATATACAGGTGGGTACATAGCAACAGTCAACTCTGTCTGTTCATGCAACCATGTCAGCTTGATCTTGTACCAGCACTTACACTGGCTCCAGTATTCTCCATGATCACCCTTGAAACAGGCTATTGTGGGTAAACACATCACTTTTACAGTGCTACACCAGACACTGCACACCACCACACTTACAACCTTTGTTGAGGGTGTTAAAAAGACCCAACCAAAGTCTCCTAGTGTCTACATCAGAAACTCTCAGCCTCAAGCCCAAAAAGTATATTCTGCTGCATCACCCACCAGCACCATATGCACACATAGTTCCTAAACTAGTTACCACTGAGTCAAGTAGAAGTCCACAAGGGCATCTTAGCCTGCCACCACTCTGGGAATGACCTATTTATTGCTGACTCTTGTATGCTACATGGACTACTGCAGGCCATACAAGAAAAGGCTGAACACATGCTTAGTGTCTGGAACCAGAATCCATGATGTCATGTTGGCTTTAACAACTCTTAAACATAAGAAATACTGTTACAGTCTAGTGCTGGCCCACATTGCAGTGAATGACCTTTGGCATTCTATTCTAGAGAACATGTAAAAAGATATAGCAGAACATACCTTGTATGGGTCAGAGGCATGGAAGATACTACAGGCTGAATAGCAGCATCTTCCCTTTAAAAGAATGATGCTTAAATATCAGGAGAGGTTAACTGACTTCAACAATTGGTTAAGTAGTTGTGTCATTCAAACAGGATCCACCCACTATATGTCAGCCAGGGATTAGATGGTAAATATGGATTCTGTTTCAGCAAAGATGGCTTGCACTTAGTACATCGAGGCTTCTATATACCGGCGAGGATATTTGGTGACCCGATAGTGCTTCTTTAGGTGGAGCTCATTTGATGAACATTCCAACATAGCAAAACAAAATGTCCACTTACCGGACATAACAACATAGCAAACTCAGACACAGACAGCATCAATGTGACACTACTCAGTTCTAGAAAAATGAATAGCAAGATACCAGAAATTGAGGTACCTACACAGTGTGAACATCCATATCTGTGCAACTACCAACTCTGGTTCCAGTGCAGGCAGAGCAATCCTTCTATTCCAGGGTTCAGCATCTATCATGCTTTTAGATCTAGGGGTAACTATGGGTGAGTACTGCTTTTTTCAGAAACCCCATCACCTCACAACAGATTGCCCATGATCCTAACCTTGACCTCCTACTGATCTAAATAACACTCAGCAAAGCCAATTACATTATTTTATTCTACAGATCACCATCAATGTCCACAGAAGACCATCATAATTACCTTACTACACTTGATTTTCTAACCCAACAATATTGTGAAAGGGGTCTTTAGCTAGCAAACCATTGAGTGGCATGCATACACCACAAATAACAAATATTCCAAACACTTCTTGGACATCATTAATTCAAATACTTTGGAGGCTGTTGAAAAGGTAGCCCACTCCACCTCTGATGTCTACCAACACCTCAATGACTGCCAAATCAGTGCCTGTCCTTTCTAAATATAATGACAAGTTTAAAAATAAACAAATCCAAATTAAAGTTGTAAGTTACTGTAAGACTGCATGAGAAACCAAAGTTTCAGGAGCAACAGATATCTTGCAAAATCCAAGTATTATCGAATACAGTTAAAATAAGAGTCTAGCTTGGTCAATAATTACCAAATTTTCCATACAATCTCAAACAAATGCCCATTGCATATCAGCAGAAGTTACACTACCTTCAGTGTCAAGCATGGTCATCCAGTCATATAGCGCACAGCTATTTCTAGCTTATTTAGTGATTTAGTGTCTGGTGCCACTCCCTGATCATAATACCCCTCAACACTAGCCTGACAAGCAAAAAAAAAAAAATTTGTGAGGAAACATTAATTTTTTCCCTAATTGGGTGATATGTCTGGATACATACATGCCAAAGTTGCCACTGTATTTAAGTATGGGCCTAATGACAGAAGAGTGCAGCAAGGCATTTGAGAATATTTATTTATTTATTTATTTATTTATTTATTGACATTTGTTAACCGGGTTAGTCCAACTGGGCTTGAGGCCCATTTTTAGTGGAGACCCGAGGAGAAAAGCTCCAAAAAGAACAGTTACATGAAAATCAATATTGCAGTTAATGAGAGATAGTACAAGGACCAAAAATAACAAATCTGTTAATACAGCATGAGTAAAAACAAAATAGAGAGCTTACATGATATGACAAAAAGCACAATATTTATACAAAGCAGTCATGTATTTACATATGAGAATTTTGTATCTTAATTGCTAAGAAGTAATTGTTTACATTGGATCGTGACAGGGACAAGTCTTGGAGTTGAGCATATGGTGTTTTAGTTCATCTTTAAAGTGTAATGGGTGGGTGATGGTATGCATGTTTAACGGACGTTTGTTCCAAGCAAGGGCAACAGAATATTTATATAGTAGTTTACCAATGTTTTCTTAGGCTGGTAGATGTCAAGTAGTTGCTGGTTAGAGGTACGGAGATTCCAAGGTGAAGTATAGGTAGAGATAAAGGATGAAAGCTATGGACAGGATGAAGGTTTTTAAAGCATGTTGTGCAGCATTTGAAATTGAGATAGTAGGAGTTGTTGTGGGAGCTGAAGCCATTGGAGAGAGTTTAGAGCAATGCAGTGATGAGCATTGTAAGGAGAGTTTGTGATAAATTTAGCTATTTTTTGGTAAGTTTGTTGGAGTTTGTTTAGGATTGTAGTTTGGATGTTGGTGAGTACTGTGGTGGCATATAGGAGGGAGGGAAGGATAAATGCTTGTGCCAGTGTGAATCTAGCATTGCGGGTTAAAAATGTTTTATTTCGATACAGTAGCTCCAATTTCTGGTGTGTGTGTTTTTTTATACATTGGAGTAAGTGCAGGTTAAATTTCAGTTCATCATCAATTATGACTCCAAAGAGTTTTGTGTGGGTATTGGGTTGGATAATTGTGTTATTAGAAGATTTAATAGCAAATGTAGATTTGTGGTTAGTAAGAGATTGGGGCAGGAAGAGTAAAAGTTTGGTCTTTTTAGGGTTAATTAATATATCCTTAGTAATCAGTTGGGTAAGGTAAAAGGATTAATGACAGTTAATATATGGTGGTCAAAGGGGGGGTTAGTGTCTACAAATAGGCCTGGGTCTCTAATGACAGTATCAGTACAGGGGTATCCTTATTTCTAGAAGAGTACAAAGCTGAATTCCTTTGCATTTAGCTTTAGCTCATGGGTTTGACATCATAAGCTTATAAGGATTAGGCTTGTTTGAAGGACATTGGTGCTTTCTGATAAGCTGATGACACCCCTGAGTTTGCAGTCATCAGCAAGTAGTATTAGACAAAGGCCTTTAATGTCACATTTAACATCAGCAAAGTAGACTCCAAAGAGTACTTTTCCCAGCATGGCACTCTGTGGTATACCACTAGTGAAAAATACTGGCCCCAGCATGGAACTCTGTGGTACACCACTAGTGAAGAATACTGGCCCCAGCATGGAACTCTGTGGTACATCACTAGTGAAGAATACTGAACCCAGCATGGAACTCTGTGGTACATCACTAGTGAAGAGTATTGGTCCCAGTATGGATCTCTGTGGTACTGTCCATCACTAGTGAAGAGTACTGGTCCCAGCATGGAACTCTAGTACACCACTAGTAAAGAATACTGGTCCCAGCATGGAATGCTGTGGTACATCACTAGTGGAGAATACTGGTCCCAGCATGGAACTCTGTGGTACACCACTAGTGAATAGTACTGGTCCCAGCACGGAACTCTGTGGTACATCACTAGTGGAGAGCACTGTTCCTGGCATGGAGCTCTGTGGTATACTACTACTGAAGAGAACTGTTCCCAGCATAGAACTCTGTGGCCTGTCACTAGCAAGGAATACCGGTCCCAGCATGGAACTCTGTGTTACATCACTAGTGAAGAGTACTGGTCCCAACATGGAACTCTGTGGTACACCACTAGTGAAGAGTACTGGTCCCAGCATGGAACTCTGTGGTATACCCCTAGATAGACTGCAACAATTTGCTATCTGGCAAGTTACACAGGGGATTATATTTAAGTAGGTCAATTTTTTCTTTATTGCCAGGCTATGGAATAATATCAAAAAGGTTGAACTGATCCAGATAGGTAGTGTGCATAGACTTGCCATCATCCAGTGCTTCTGAGACCTTTTCAAAGGAATCTGACAGGTTAAGTAGGCAGGATCTACTGCTCACAAAGCCAAAACTGGTTTGGGTCAAGGGCTTGTGAACTACCAATATCTTTATTTAGGAGCTTCATGTTTATATGTGACATTATTTTTCAACTTATATGGAAAACCTAATTGGCCTAGGGAAGTAAATATTGTGGGAAGAAATAACCAGGGAATTGTTATGGCTAGGCATGTATAGGCCCTAGGGCCGATAGCCTAGTACCAACCTATGAACCTATGAACTCCAAGGGTTAGTGGTAAAGCAGCAATTTCAGGGGAACCACAACAGGCCTCAAGCACATACTCAGAGCAGGGGCTAAGATTGAAAAGGTTTGTGAAGGAATTAGTGAGATAGTGTTTCATGCTAACAAGGAAACAACCTGGTATGTTGTCTGGATCCATACAGATACTGTTCTTAGATCTGGAGAGGGCTTTTAGATTTCAGAGGTAATTATAGAAGGGGAGTTGTATGGATTGTGTTGTGTGAAAGGAAAATGTGGCCAGAAGAGAGGAAAAGTTTGAGCTAAATTTGTCTACTTGTATGTTTGTGATTTCCTTGACGTTAGAGTGGATGATGTCACTAGATCTATTAGCTCAGTATAATGCTGAGTATTGATTCTAATATTCCTAACATAAACATAGATTGCCTTCTGGTTGCATCTCGGTGATACAACTATGTTCAATTTATATTTTGCCTTGTGGATTTTGATCTTTTGCCTTAGCTCTTTCTTCGTTCCTTTGGTATCACTTTCAATGTATGGGAAGTGATGTTCATTCTTTAGGTTAAAGAGTTTTTTCCTCTCATAGTAAAGTGTATTGATAATTGGGTTCCACAGGTGCTTGATTTTGAACTTGGCATTGTTTTGTGGCAGATGGAGACAGATGCAGTGATACAAGAATTTAAGTGGGAGTAGAAATAAGCAGCAGTTGTAGCTATGGGGTGATTTCGTGCTAGCCTTGGGAAGTCTCTGAAAACAGTGGGATCTAAACACATTTGGGCTGAGTACTTATGGAGAATGCTTTGATCATTCAAGGATCAATGGTATGGATGGAGCATACTGTTGTCATATCAATGATAACCATAATGAGTAGGTTTGAGTGTATACTAAGGAATGTTATGATCTGTTCACTACAGCTGGCACTGATGAAATCCAGAAACCATTGTCCATATTTGTTGTCTGTAGTGTATATCTGTAATTTATGGATATGAAATTAAAATTTTCCAGAAAGTTTGTGCTAAGATTAATTAGATTCAGTACTTGGTAAGCTGGGTGTCATGGGTGGTAGAGGAATGTTGGGGTAGTTAGCAATGAAGTGATAAAAGAACTTGTTTATAGACACCAGGATCATCTCATTGAATTATTTGCAAAATGATGGGTCGGGGATAAATACAAATACACATCTGACTAGGAACACAGCCATCTTCAATGGAGGATCTAAATACATGATAGTCATTAAACCCAAATTCAGAATGAGTATTGTCATTACACTGGAACTACATTTCCATAAATATACAAATGTGAATGTTTTCAATAGTCATGAAACTTTCTAGGGTGGGAAACGTTTTGTTCAGGCTTCCAGCACTGTGCTGGGCCCCATTAATATCAGCTTGACTGAAATTAGGTTAGCAGGTGAAGAAGACTGACTTTGTCTAAAAAAGGCACTATGGGGGTAATGAATGCTTTGGCCAATATGTGGAAGCATTGAGGAGAGAGGTGCAATCCATTCCTTGGAAAGCAGGTATATTTGTTAGCATCTTCCTCCAAGCTGACACAAGTTGAAATCCCCTAGAAAGACACCAATTTCTGAATCAATTGCTGAAGTCAGGGTAAAGTTTGAACTAAATGTGACTGCTAATAGTTCTGGCATATCCTGTGGGTTGCACTGGCTGCTGTTACTGTGGACCAGACAATCATCTAGAGCCAAGGTTTACACCGCTGGGTGGCTAGCCCTGCCACAGTAGTTCATCCATACCACACACTCCCCGAATCCATGTGCAAAAATGGGAAAACGGGGTTGTGGATGGATGGATTGTGGACAAGTTCAGTGCATTGCTGAGCATCATTTTCTAGTTTACTTGTACCAACCTGCTGTACACAGCATACCAAAGCTCCTAGTTGCCTTCAGTAAGAAAATACATTGTAGTGGAATCTTTACCTATAAAGCACAAAACAAGTAGGTGTCTACCAACTTCAGTTACACAGCATCCACAGCTATGTGTTTGGCCTTTCCTTTATTCTTTCCCTGCATTAGTGAGTAGTACAGTTTTGTAGATCTCCAGAAAGCTAATACATAATTATACACAGTCCATAGCTACGAGTTAGTGAGGGATACACATAAAGCTACATAGCTAGAGTAACTACACTTTGAATGACTATACTTCCTCTTTCGTATACTCCACAACATGTTAGTGAGCTTAAACGTACCCCTGTCCCTGAGGGGATGGTTCACCACAGCTACCAGATTGTTTCAGGCACAGAATAGACTGTTTTGGAGACTTGCCCCACTATACAACCTTGCTATGCTTGGCCAAACTTTGCTCCTTTCCCCGTCCACCATTCCCACCCATCCCAGTACAATCTCCTTTACACACATATGGGCATTTCCCTATTTTCTCCAAACTAAGCAACTCCATTTTGTACTAGTCATTTGCCAAGTCAAACCTATTTGACATCAGTCAACTTCATCATCCACTTGCACCTTCACTAATCTTCTTTGCCTAAACCTATCCAGGGCATTGTTAACACCCACTTCTTTTCTTCACCCCCAACATACTAACACTCATTGCTATTTTTAGTAACCATGATATACCTCATATTTTATATTCTATTGGCATGCAATAATCATTTATCACCTCACCTCTGTTAAGCTGAGATCCACCTGTAGCTTACAATTTCTATAATACTTACCTCATTTTTTTAACAATTCTTTAAATTAAAGCTTTCCCTTCCAATATTACCTTAGCTACTAGCCCTAATCTTTGGCAATCTTTATTAACCAGTCTATTCAGACATCCTACATTCAGGAACAAGACATTTTAACATCACTTAAGAGAAGACTTGAATTACCATGTCCCATATTAGTGTGTGTCCTACCAGTGTTAAGCACAAATCCCCTCCCCCTTTTCTAGCACCTCTGCATTACCAGGCTATAATTCATCCTACACCTTTCGGCCAGCTAACCTGGACCGAAACACTAAAGGCGGAGGTGTGTCCATATTCATTAAGGATATCTACACCTCCAGGCTAGTTGCAGAGCATAATGCATCCGAGATTATCCAAGTGCAACTTTAACTATGGGCAAGACTGCCATCCAAATTGCAGCTTGCTACAGATCCCCCACCATGCCCCAGAATTCGCACTCCTCATTTCTTGATACACTGGAAAATATTAGGGTACAACCCAACACCCTAATAATGGGCGATTTCAACTACCCCACCATTAACTGGGAAAACTACTCATGTTCCAACTCTTTTGCTCAACAGTTTCTGGAATTCATAAATTCCAACGCCTTGGATCAACTTATCCACACCCCCACCAGGGGCAGCAATATCCTAGACCTAGTCATTACCAACATGGGTGACCGGTGTTCCACACCAAAGGTCAATTCCTCATTGGTCAGATCCGACCACAAGCTAATCACCCTAGATATCCACATCCCGCCCCCACCCCCCACTAGGGAAACTACCATAAAAAATTTCTCCAAAGCCAACTTCACGCTTCTTAAGACAGCAGTGACAAACTTCGTGACACCCATGCAGACGGACAGTAGAGGTATGGCTGAATCGTTCACAAATGCACTTTATAAGCACTTACACGAGTGCATAGATCGTGCTATCCCTAACAGAACCAAGATGCTATTCTCCAAAAAATGAAGCCAATTTGGTGGTCCCCTGCCATAAACAAACTCTACAACAGAAGAAAGAAACTGTTGCAAAAAAAGAGTAAAATCCCATGATTGGAGGAACTCCCTGGTCAGCCTCAGTAAGAAGCTGAGATCCCTCATAAAATCCTCCAAAGCTAATTATGAAAACAAAATTGCCTCTGATTCTAAAGACAACCACAAAGCATTCTATAGCTATGTCAAGCATCTCAATGGCAACACTCAGATCTGCTCTGAGTTACAGCACAATGGCACTAAATATACAGAACCAACTGATATTGCCAACATGCTGACAGATAAGTTCAGTGCTAACTTTACCCCCCTCTCACCCCCTAAAGGACCCATCTCTATACCAGAAGAATGCAAAGTTCCTGTAATCACGGCTGCACAGGTAGAAACCACATTCTCCAAAGGCAAGAACACAGCATCCATGGGACCTGACAACATCCCAGGTTGTGTTCTATATGAACTACAGAACGAACTGGCACTCCACCTATATACCATGTTCAATCATAGCCTCATCACAGGCTTTGTGCCCACTGAATGGCACACAGCGACAGTTATCCCACTCCACAAAGGGGGAACCACCACGGACCCTGGGAACTACCACCCCATTAGCCTGACGAGCCTGGTCTGCAAGGCCATGGAACGTATTATCATGGAACTTATAAACAAAGACATTGGTAATCTCCAAACTCTGGACCCTACCCAGTTTGGGTTTGTAAAAGGCAAATCATGTCTCCTAAACCTGATAGACTTCTTTGAAGCAGTCACCAAAGCTGTAGACGAGGGTAAGGTGGTTCTCACAGCCTATCTAGATCTCGCCAAGGTTTCGACCCCACTCTGGAATTATAGATAAACTCACTAAACTAGGTTTAATTCCCTATGTCACAAGATGGGTTACCAATTGGCTCACTGACAGAGCCCACACTGTGAAAGTAGCAGACTCCAAATCCGACTTCAGACCAGTGACAAGTGGAGTACCACAGGGTTCAGTCCTAGGACCTCTCCTGTTTGGTATCTACTTTTCTGAAGTACAGGCTAACACAGAAGGTCTTTGGCTAATGAAATTCGCAGATGACTGCAAGCTAGGAACTATAATCGAATCTCCTAATGATGCGGACATCCTACAAAAGGCCCTCACTGAGACAGATGCCTGGTGTCAAAGCCATGGCTTCAAGCTCAATGCCAAAAAGTGCATTGTCATCCCCTTTGGTAAAAACTCTGTACCCATGAACTACCACATAGGAAGTAGTCTACTTAACACTGAAAGTGTGATAAGAGACCTTGGGACACAGATGGACAGTAGTCCCTCCTTTGATAATCACATTGCCACAGTAGTCACAAAATTCTTCTATGTGGCACACCTCATCACAAAAGGTTTCTCATCCAGGAAAAAAGAGGTCATTGTTCCCCTCTGCTCATCACTCATTAGTCCCATTATAGAGTACAACGCCTCTTTTGGTATGTACCTCACAAGACATCTACAACAACTGCAAAAGCCGCAGAAATACCTCACAAAGATTATTACTGGCCTCAGACAGATGCCCTGTGCAGACTGTCTCAAAAAACTCCAGCTTTACTCCATCGCATATCGCCTACTCAGAGGTGATCTCTGCCTAACATGCAAAGCTATGTCAAACCCAGAGCTGTTGGACATGCTCCACTTAAAGAAATCCCAATCCCTCCGAGCTACATGCTCTAGGGACCTAAACCTGGTCACCACAATAAACAGAACATGCTGGAGGGATAGATTCATATCCCAGACTCCCCATACTCTGGAACAAACTACCTATCTATATCAAACAAAGCTCCTCATTAGCACTCTTCAAGAAAAATTTTGATAATTGGATGGGACATAGGAAATTCACCTTGGGGATCACTTCTGTGGCTCTGCTCGACAGTGGCACAGGAAAATCATTTTCTTGGATGGCGAAAGCCAGGGTACCTTTTTGTCTAGACTTATATGGGCCCTAGGGTCAATAGCCTAGTACCTACCTATGAACCTATAAACCTATAACCTTTCCACTATTACTCTCCATAGTGTTTCTACATACTATTACACCAGCTCCCTGACTTATATTTTCAAATACAATAGCTGATGCATATTCTCACCATCCAGCCCCTACCTCCACCTTTTCTTTCACCATAATTATTACCAGCTGGTGGAACAATGTTTTATTTCATAATCCACATTTACATACATACATTTGTTTGTTGGCCAAATATTCATTTCCTACTTACACAAAACATGGACTCATATTTATATTCCTTTTTGTTATTCTTCTCCTGCTACTATCTGGAGATGTCCAGCCTTACTCCAGCCCACAACCTACACTCAGTTCGCACATGTCAAACATAACAGCCACCATGTACCAGTATAATAGCCAATCAAAAGTAAAAGGTTTGATTACAGCATTCATAAACACAGTCAGTATTAATAATAAACCAAATCAATTGGAAACCTATTTAGACATTCACAGGCCCCAAATATATCCATCATTGAAAGTTCTCTGAAAGACAGCAGTTCAATTTCACTTGACATATTTTATAACTACAACACTGATACAGATAAACACTTCAACTTATTCCATAGAATCCTGGATAGAAGTCAAAATATCACTGACATTGACACAGCTGTTCCATTGATATCCAACTTGGTAAGAACAACAAAATATTTCTAGCTGCCCTTTATATTCCTCCATCTTCAGTCACCATTTTAAGACACACTTTATAGACTATCTTCTCAAAGTCTCCAACGATAAGCTGATTTTTCTTGGTGATCTAAATTTGGAGTGGAATATCCAAAACAACAAAATGTCTGAATCAGTTGCTAGCATCTAATAACCCGCCTCAGCTATTAAAGAAAGATACCCAACCCTCATACTGGGAAATACAACCTTCTAGACATAGCAATTACAAACATCCCAGGCAAAATTTCCACAACATATACAGAATTCCCACATATAAGTGACAGTTGTTCTATTCTTATTGACTGGTAACTTAAAACCACAAAAGTAAAATCAAAGATAACAATCATATGGAGTATTTCAGAATCCAACCCATCTCTATGGTTAGCTGAACTTGAATTGATTATTAGGACCAGGATTATAGCTGCAATGATGCCACCCTTGCCCTCTCACCCTTTCATAATTTAATACCCCCGTCCCCCCCGTCCCGTCCCCCCAGTTTGGGAGAAAGTTACTTGCATCATCAAAAAACTTCTCCTGGCTAACAAGCAATCTTAAAAAAAATGTATGCACAAAACAAAGTTTGGGTAGACTGGAGTGCAGATTCCAAGAATATATTTGAACTTGGTCACTATTAAAATCTAAAGAAATCCACAATAATAAACATTAATCAAGCTAAAAAAGAACTAATAAAAACACTCATTTTTAAATACCTCAGAAATTCTTTCACATGGTCAAAAAAAGTGCTACTAGGCCCTTTTTACTAAGGCAGATACAAAAGCTAAGAGTAACACACTAAACATCAACACAATAAAAAAACAGTATAACTTTCTCACTACCACCTAACAAAAACTATTTAACAGTCTAGTCACTCCATCCCACTACTCCCCCTACCACTACTTACACCTTGAATAACCATCTTTGCATTTTAAAATGGTCACTATAGCTGATACTCAAAGATTCAAAATTTACACGAAAATACAGACTTCCATTACAGTGCTCTCTTCCATGTGTTACATCCCTGTTTATTAAGACTAGGCAGTGTCATTCTCAGTAGCCCTATTGAATATATGTCTTCAGTCTAACTCTAACCACCAACATAATCTGTCCAAGCCTTAAATACTATTTGATTTCACCCTATCTTAAAATAAATGTCCCTTCCTCAGATATTGACAACTATTCAACAGCTAACATCTGCCCTCTAGCTAAGATATTTTAAAAAAAAGCTGTGCTTGGCCTAAGTTTAGACTATCCCTGAGATTCATAAACTATCTGTAGGCTTTTTTGCAAAGACTACATGACGTTTATGTGTTAGCATGATGAGCATCAATGCTAATTGCATATGCATGTTGCCCATCATGCTTACATGAATACAAGCACATTTTCATGGTCATCAACGGTAAATAAACAGGCTTGCCAATGGGCAAACCTGTTAAGCATGCTCAAGCAGACAGCACGAAGAGCTACATTGGGCAAATAATGCATATTATACCAGGTAGGGAAAGTGTAATGGGTGTACTGTGCACATAAATTAAACATATGAACAGAGTAATAAGTAAGACGGGAGGGTAAACGGTAAGGGCAACTACAACAGATGGGTTACCAGGAATGGTAAGTGTATTGAGGACAGCGTGCACAGAAATCAAAGAGATGTATACAGAAATATGCAAAGTAAATGTTCAAAGTGTAATAAGATAATTGATTTAAAGGTGCTGATGTCACAGAGACAAATGGGGTAACTGTCTAGGCTTAAAATGGCTCATAAAGTCAGTTAGCCTAGTTCTAATCTATGGCCGTAGATATAGCAAACTTGCTGGCTGACAGATTCAGTGAAAACTTTACCCCTCTGTCCCCCCATCAGCAAATCAGGACATCCCCAGTACCTGCCCCCCTCCCCTTATATTTAGGGGGCAGGTCTTCACTGCTCTCTCAAAGGCAAAAAAATACAGCCTCCATGGGACATGATAACATCCCAGACTGCATCCTACGTGAACTCAGGCAGGAACTTGCAGCACCATTAGGCACCCTATTGAACCAAAGCCTGAGTACTGGCTTCATCCCAACTGAGTGGAGGACAGCCACTGTCATCCCTTTACACAAAGGTAGAGCATACACCGATCCGGGAAATTATAGACCCATCAGCCTAACTAGCCTGATCTGCAAGGCCATACAATGGATTATCATGGACCTCATTAACAAGGACATTGGTAACCTCCAAACACTTGACCCCACAGAGTTTGACTTCGTCAACACAAGGTCATGTCTGCTAAATTTGGTCGACTTCTTTGAGGTAGTCACCAAAGCCATGGACGAGGGGAAGATGGTGCACACCGCCTACCTTGACCTGGCCAAAGCCTTTGACACAATTCCCCACTTGGGCATAATAGATAAAATCTCTCAACTAGGCAATCCATACGTTACCAGATGGGTAGCAAACTGGCTCATTGATAGAACCCTCCTAGTCAAAATAGGGGAAGCCACCTTAAGCAGTAGACTCATAACAAGCGGTGTACACCAGGGTTCGGTCTTGGGCCCTCTGTTATTTGGGATATACTTTTCTGAGGTGCAGGCCAAAACCAGTGGGCTATGGCTGACCACGTTTGCAGATGACTGGATGCTGGGTGCTGTCATCAATTTCCCTAGTGATGTGGACATACACCAAGAGGGTTTCACTCAGACAAATGGCTGGTGCCAGAAACATGGCATCAAGCTGAATACCAAAAATGCATCATCATCCCCTTTGGGGAGAGTGACATCCCCACAAATTATCACATTTATAACAACATCCTAAGAACGCAATCAGTCATGAGGGATATGGGCACCCAGGTTGATAGCAATCTGACTTATGACCACCATGTTGCTTCTGTTGTATGTAAAGCCTTCTACATGGCCCACCTCATAAGTAAGGGTATCTCATCCAGGAACAGGGAGGTCATAACTGCCACAGTAACTGTCATTGTCCATGTTGGAGTGAATGACTTGAGATGTACCTCCCTGGACTACATGAAAAGAGACATGGAAGAGCTCTCAGATCATGTGGCCCCGGCAGGTATGATCCTGCCTTCGCCCAGAATGATACCACAGTATAAGGACAAAATGATTGACTTCAGCAATTGGCTAAGCTTCTGGTGTCATTCAAAGGGGATCCAGTATCTGTCTGCCTGGGACGACATGATCGACAAAACATGATGCTTTGCCAGAGATGGACTGCACCTGTCACCCCTGAGATTCAGGTTACTGGCTAAAGCTCTCACCACCCCTATAGTGCCTTTTTTAGGCAAGGTTCAAAGGACAAAACCACCACCGTAACAGGTACAAGCATGCAAAATCTGAAGGTAATGCTACTCAATGCTGGAAGTCTAAACCTCAAAATGCACTCTCTCGAGGCACTCCTAAAAATGGAGAACATCGATATCTGTGCAGTAACTGAGACCTGGTTCAAGGCTCCAGAGAGCACCCCTGCAATACCAGGTTACAACTCTTACCACACTTTTTGGCCACCAAACCAAGACCGAAAAACTAAAGGTTGAGGAATGCCCATATTCACCAAGGATATTCACACCTCCAGGCTAGTTGCCCAACACAATACATCTGAAGTTTTCCAGGTGCAACTAACACTAGGTAAGACTGCAATCCAAATTGTAGCCTGCTACAGATCCCCCACCATGCCCCAAGATTCTGACTACACCTTTCTAAACATACTGGACAATATTAAGATACAACCAAACACCCTAATACTGGGTGATTTCAACTACCCTGCCATTAACTGGGAAAACTACTCGGGTACCAACACCTTTTCCCAATGGTTCTTGGAATTCATAAATTTCAATGCCCTGGATCAACTAATCCATTGTCCCACCAGGGGCTCCAATATCCTAGACCTGGTCATTACCAACATGGGAGATAGATGCTCCACACCAGTGGTCACCCCCTCATTGGTTAGGTCTGACCATAAGCAAGTCACCCTTGACATCCACATCCCACCCCCACCCCCCCAGTAAGGAAACCTCCATAAAAAACTTCTCCAAAGCCAACTTCATGCTACTCAAGTCAGAAGTGACAAACTTCATGACACTCATGCAGATGGAATCTGAAACTTCGACTGCTGAATCCTACACTAAGGCACTGTATGAGCACATCCACTTGTGCATGAATTGTGCCATCCCAAATAGAACCAAGATGCTGTCCTACAAAAAAGGAAGCCAATCTGGTGGTCCCCTGCCATAAACAAACTATACAACAGAAAGAAGAAACTGTTGCAGAAAAGAGGAAAATCCCAGGATGCAAAAAAACTCCCTTAGCAGCCATAGTAAGAAGCTGAGATCCCTTATAAAATCCTCCAAAGCTAGTTATGAAAATAAAATTGCCAAAGATTCCAAAGACAACCGCAAGGCATTCTATAGCTATGTCAAGAATCTAAATGGCAATGCTGAGATCTGCTCTGAGCTACAACAGAATGGCATTAAATATACTGATCCCAAGGATATTGCCAATATCCTGGCAGATCAATTTAGTGCAAACTTCACCCCCTCTCACCCCCTAAAGGGCCCATCTCAATACCAAAAGATTGCCAAATTCCAGTAATCATGGCCGCACAGGTAGAAACTGCACTCTCCAAAGCTAAGAATACAGCATCCATGGGACCAGATGACATCCCGGGCTGTGTACTACATGAACTACAAAATGAACTGGCACCTTACCCAAGTGTCATGTTTAATCATAGCCTCACCTCAGGCTTTGTGTCTTCTGAGTGGTGCACAGCTACAGTTATCCCACTCCACAAGGGGGGATCCACCTTGGATCCCGGGAACTACTGTGCCATCAGTCTGACGATTCTGATCTGCAAAGGCATGGAGCGCATTATCATGGAACTTATAAACAAAGACACTGGCAACCTTAAAACACTTGACCCCACCCAGTTTGGATTTGTGAAGGGACAATCTTGTCTCCTGAACCTGATTGACTTCTTCGAATCAGTCTCCAGAGCTGTGGACAAGGGTAAGGCGGTCCACACATCTGGACCTCACCAAGGCCTTCAACACCATCCCCCACTCTGGAATCATAAATAAACTTACTAAGCTGGGCATAAATCCCTACGTCACTCGATGGGTTGCCAACTGGCTTACTGACAGAACCCAGACTGTAAAAGTAGCCGACTCCAAATCCAGCTCCAGAAAAGTGAGAAGTGGAGTACCTCAGGCTTCAGTCCTGGGATGGCTCTTGTTTGGCATCTACTTCTCTGAAGTACAGGCCAACACTAAGGGACTCTGGCTAACAAAGTTCACAGATGACTGCAAAATGGGAACCATTATTGAATCCCCAAATGATGTGGATATTCTACAAAAGGGCCTTACAGATACTTGGTGCCAGAGACATGGGCTCAAGCTTAATGCCAAGAAATGTATAGTTATCCCCTTTGGGAAAAAAAATATACCCATGAATTACCACATAGGTAGCAGTACACTAAACAATGAAAGTGTGATGAGAGACTTAGGGACACAGGTGGACAGTGGTCTTACCTTCAATAACCACATTGCCACAACAGTCAGGAAATCCTTCTATGTGGCACACCTCATCACTAAGGGCTTTTCATCCAGAAAAAAGAAGGTCATTGTTCCACTGTACTCATCCCTCATTAGGCCCATTATAGAGTACAATACCCCGTTTGGTATGTACCTCACAAAACATCTGCAACAGCTGGAAAGGCTGCAGAAATACTTCACTAAAAGAATCACAGGCCTAAAGCAGATGCCCTATAATGACCATCTAAAAAAAACTCCAGCTATACTCTGTGGCATATGGTATACTCAGAGGCGATCTCTGCTTAACATACAAGGCCATGTCAAACCCTGAGCTGTTGGACATGCTCCACTTAAAGAAATCCCAATCCCTCAGAGCCACATGCTCCAGGGATCTAAACCGTGTCATCACAATGAACAAAACATGCTGGAGGGATAGGTTCCTGACCCAGAGATTCCCCATACTCTGGAATAGACTGCCCATACATGTCAAGCAGAGCACCTCCTTGGCGTGCTTCAAAAGGAACCTTGATGATTGGATGGGAGCTAGGAAATTCACCCCGAGGATCACGTTATTCACCCTGCTAGACAGGGGTCCAGGGAAATAAATATTGTGGGAAGAAATATCCAGGGAATTGTTATGGCTAGGCTTGTATAGGCCCTAGGGCCGATAGCCTAGTACCAACCTATGAACCTATGAAACTATGCATTCTTCCCTTATAAGGCCCATTATTGAGTACAATGCCCCTTTTGGCATGTACCTCGCAAAGCACATGCATCAGCTGGAGAGACCATAGAGGTTCCTCACCAGGAGACTCCAGGGCCTCAAACATCTACCATACACAGATAGACTAAAAGCCCTATCCTTCTACTCAGTTTCATACAGACTCCTCAGAGGCGATCTCTGTCTGGCATACAAGGCGATCACAGATCCCACCTTGATGGGACTGCTGCATATCCGCAAGTCAAGCTCCACTTGAGTAACCAGCGCATGTGGCCTCAACATCAACAAGACTTGTTGGCGGGTCAGATTTGTGTCCCAGAGACTCCCTCATCTATGGAATAGACTCCCTCTTCACATCAAGCAGAGTACCTCTTTACCTCTTTTTAAACACAACCTGGATAACTAGATGAGAAGCAGAAAATATACCCCTGGGATTCAACCTGTGTCCCTGCTGGACAGGGGTATCAGGTGCTGATTTGTCTAAACATGGGCTAAAATCTTGGCTATGCTTATAAGGGTCTCAAGGCCAATAGCCTAGTAACCTCCTATGATCCTATGATTGTGCAATATATATGTCATAGTAATTAATTGTGGTCACACTTCCTGACCAAATATAGGTAAATAAAAGCAGACATGATATTATAGGATGTGACAGTTACAGAAATTATCATTGTAACAGAGGGAATTACATGAGATATGAATGTCATTAACATGTTGAGTTGAGATGACAGTTAGCAAGGGCAGTACATATATTATAGGATATCTGTTTAGTGTGCATTTTGTCAATATAACATGTTGGAAAATATGAATGGCTCAGAAGCCACAATCTCCTTTTGCATGAGTCTAACCCATCTCATCGATGTTACAACTCACCTGTGTATTAACAGTGTACTCCTTAGGATTAGGCATAACGCATAGGAGGAGAATCACCCTTGAAGGGAATTATGCACTTTAATATTTTAATGGTTATGCATCCCATAGGCAGGTGTGTGTGGTGTTACAAATGCGGGAGCAGAGTGTAACACATGTAATACCCATGTGTGAGGAGCTCCTGCCTGACACAGTTATTGTACACGTAGATAAGAACAGATGCGAACACCACACTATGATGCAATAAATTCTACAGATCTGTGTATTGATGGCACCTGCCACAGGTGGTGACAATGGATATTGTCACAAACAACTGAAATTGATGTTCGAATTAAGAAAGGATCCCTAATAATGAATGTCATATCAGCATACCAGACTGATGGCAATTAACTGAGTATACTTATGTGCACACAGTTGTGATCAGCCAGTATCAATATTCCTTGGTCAAGGATGATTTTGCTGCATTTTTGTACACATACCCCCCAATAACTGGATCACACTTGTGTAGACCATAATACTTAATGCATGTGACACAGTAGCAGTGTCACTGTGACATTGGTAGAGCAAATGTCTACTGCCATGAAATCCAAACCTAAGATCACATGTGCTTGTGCAACATAACAAAGGATGATGTGATGTAATGGTTGTTGTGTGACATCAGTACATTCACACAAAATGATTCCCTATACTAGAATTGAGCATCAAGCTATACAACTTCCCCAACTAACAATATGGCCATAAATCACATGAGCCACAGTGGAACTGTTACCACAGCCATTGAACTCCACCCATGTGAAGTTATTAAATCAGCTGGACATTATTTCTCCATAATGTTTATCTGATAAAACAGGTATAGGAGGTCTCTACCAGTCTGCACATACATAATATAATTGGGGGATTTAATTCCTGCAGAACAGTTAAGGACACAAATGCTTACAGTCACTCAGTGCTGATTCGGAACACTTGCCTAAGCATTGAGCAAATCAACACCATAGTGGAATCAATGAATGTGTCATGGTATAAGTGCGCACCCAATTGTCATATGTGTGGTTATGTGAAAGCATTACATCATGTGCATGGATCAAGGAATATGTGTTCCTGTAATTACTTACAGATAATCTTGCTGTATGTCAGACAACACTGCGTGATGCTAGGTATACACAAGCACACTTGTGGCTCAATGCTGTTGTTACTGTGATGGTAGAACAGCAAGTATGTACATTGTGGATATAATCCTATTTTGGACCATATGCCTTGCTTAGGCAACAACATACATTACATTGTCTCATGTCCTCAGTCCTGATGAGGTGTCTCACTACAACTGTCATGGAATGACAATCTATTTAAATGACACCAGCAGTCTTCAATACAGCCTTTCCAAAGGAAATGTAGAATTAACTTTGTAAGAGGAAACATCTGCACATGAACATAGCACATGTGGGTAACAACACTGTTAACAACATGTACACTGAGTGTAAGCAGTGATGTCAAGATTTGAACTATATACCAAACATCACAAGCTAATTATAGTTTGCTGAAACACAACTGCAACTCAAGATTTATTTTACAATTCATTTATTCAGATCTTCCTTGTGCCTTGCTAGGATTGCTTCTAAAATCACCTGGCCTACAAAGCTGATATAAGTATCTTTTTTTGTACTTGCTATAATTATTTTAGTGATATTTAACACTTCTTTGCTGCATTTATTTACTTTGTTGAATTTATCTTTCAGCCTATATGTGGTAAAGAAACTCTATAATTTTGTTACTGTACTGGTCTTAGGTTGTTTTAACAATATTCTGATATTTCCTAACCTCCTCTGATACTGCAAAAGTTGTTCTGAGTGAGTCTGCCAAAATATTTCTAAGTTTTGCAAAATTTTTATGTGTTGTGAACATTTCTCAGGGTTAGTGAACTTATTTCCAAGGATTTCTGATATTGCTGGAATTCTTACTTCTGTTGTAAAGCATTCATTATTGCACTTGAGCTCAAAGTCAGTTTGCCTTACATTAGAAGGGTTATTTTGCACTCGGGTGGGAGTTGAGAGCTAAATTCAACCCATCCAAAGTGAGAACTACTGGTTGATAATTTATTGTGTTTTTATCTGATTGTCCTGAAGATTTAACTTTAGTCTTTCATCCTACTTGTATAAAAGCCTTACATTTTTGTAAGTGTGTGCTCATTTATTCAGAGCTTCCTTGTGCCTGGCTTAGACACCTGTGACTACAAGACTTGCATTGCTTCTAAAATCATCTGGCCTACAAAGCTGATATGTTGTCCAAAAGCAAAAGGGATATCACTTTGCAGAGGAAGAGTTCCCTCCCAAGCCTAAACAGGAAAATCAAAAAACTTGTAAAGTCTTCTAAAGCAAATTACGAAAGTAAAATTGCATCCCTAGCCAAGGATAATAATAAGGCATTCTTTAACTATGTCCAAAGTCTAAAAGGGAATGCTCAGCTATTTGCCAGACTGGTTGTAGATGGGATCACTCATACTACACCAGAAGATATTGCCAACCTGTTAGCTGGCAGATTCAGCACAAACTTCACCCCCCCATCCTCACCTACCATATCCCAAAGCATACCCAACACCAGTCCTCTGCCTAGTATCTCTAGAGAACAGGTTATCTCTGTGCTCACCAAGGCCAAAAACATGGCCTCAGTGGAATGAGATAATACCCTGGGTTGTTTACTAAACAATCTAAAACAAGACCTAGTAGATACTAGGTGCACTTGGTGTTCTCTTTAATCATAGCTTGAGAACTGGCTATGTTCCTGAAGAATGGAGAACAGCAACAGTAATCCCCATGCACAAAGGGGGGGGGGGCATCAACGCATCTCACTCCCCCTCCACCAGAAAACACCTGGCTGAATAAGTGCCTTCTAAGCAAGAAAGCAACCCAAGGACTGGTGTTAAGCGGCCTAAGAACTGGTGCAAAACACCTTTAAAGGCTCAAAGTACGTCTCCAAATACTCCATTCATACTCTGTGTTACAAAGTTTGTTTTTCAAAGGTTTTTAACAATGTTGTGGCATGCACACTCATCTCAGTCTCCAAATATCCACCCCTGTAAACTCCCAGCTCCTACAATTACTTCTTCTCTCCCTAGCTCCTTCACCACACTGGCACCTAACTAATTTAAATCAAGTGCATGGAGGACCCCTTCTCTTCTCTATCTTTTTCAAGGACTACTCTCATAATTTAACATCTACCACCAACTCCCCTAGGCTATCCCCTCTTAAACCTGTCACTCGCATGCTGATAGTTTAGGATTTTTGGATATTTCTTTTCTCTCTTGCAGCTCAGCCCACTTCGTTCACCCTCACTATGCTCAGGTTCACTATGCTGCACTACCCTATCCCCTCTCCCACCCACCCTTGGAAATACTACATTTATTACATAAACAGTTGTTGCCCTTCCTACCCTAGCACCACCCCTTCTTCACTTCCTCATCCAATCTCAAGTTCACCTTTTCCCTCCCTTTCCCCAGCCTTCAGTCATTTTCTTCCCTCCCACTCAGCTAGATTCTACATTTCACTCCTCCCTTAAACTTCACCTGCTCTCTCTCTCTCTCTCTCTCTCTCTCTCTCTCTCTCTATCTCCCTTCTTCTTTTTTCCCTCCATACACCCAACACCCCAATACTACACTGCCCTACCAACTAAATTGGTATTATCTCTCCATCTTGACTCCTTCCCTTGGCACACTCCCCTGCACTCACATTTCATCCTTCACAATCTATCTTCACCTCCAACTATACTTTTTACTGCATAGTACCACAAACAGCCAGGAATAGTACCTCCAAGTTCTTTTATTTGAACAGCAAATATAAAATGAAAAGCACAGAAATAAATTTCTCTTAGCGCCTCAGCTTGACACAGCCTTTACAGAGTAAATTCATGGTATAAAAAAACAAAGCTTTTATATAAAATCTAACATCAATTAAATTCATTTACAATTATATCATTAAACAATTAATCAATTAAACATATTGCATACTTTTAAAAAGACAAATACATACATCCTAGCTTATTCTATATAACCTATATCGTTTCCTGAACAAACTTCCCTTGGTCATCCATAAACTACCTCACATACAAGAATTCAGAAAAGCTCTCAAGTAACACTTCTTAACACCTGGACATGTCACTGTAAAAGCCCTCCTTAAAATATTTCTCCCCTAAATCACCTCTAAATCCCACTCTTTCTGATCTTTCTGTTAACTGTCCGGTCAGAATGAAACAGACAAACAGTTGTGGGTTCAGTTCAAGCAGTGTTATTATATATATGAACACATCAGGATTAAGGCTTAGTAACTTAAATAAATTTATAAACAGAGTAACTACTGCACTCATACATGTTAACACTTTGCCTGTTCTCTCAAAATAGCACATGCTCACTATTTATATGCAGGTGCTCACACTTAGAAATGCTTCTTAAAGTTACAACACACACTCTGTTCTACATCCTCCCTCTTTGAGAAATAGGTCATACACTAAAATGAGAGCATTCATTAAAGTGCAGTTATACAGAAATGATCCTTTGACATGCAATTATACAGAAATAATTCTTTGACATGCAGTCATACAAAACTAAACACATATAAAACAATTATGTCCAGGTTACTGTGTATTTTACACTAGGTCTAGAAATATGACCTGATCATGTAACATACAAATCAGAATTGGATCCAGCAGCAGAGACTGTCTTTAAGGAATGCTCAACTTTAGAGACATCTGGGACATCATCAGGAATGGGAATAGGTAAGGAGACGTGTTCTTCAATATGAACTTTGTCTGGGTTGCTCTGAGACTTAGAGTCTGTATCACAGGTACGATGCTGCGATATCAGTTCAGACACTGGAAGAAGATGCCTGCGTTTTATTCTGTATTCTATACCCTCAGATTCCACGAAGCAGGATCTTGGCTCAGCACATATATCTCTCACTTGACTAATTTGATCAAAGCCTTTCATCGTTTGCATCCTCACTGTCTCTCCTTCTTTCAACGAATGAAAAAATCTGCTTGTTTTATCATAGCTGGACTTCTGAAAGGAACGCTTCTTAAACAGTTGGGCTTTGATTGTTCTGTTGTTTTTAGTATTAGGCACCAACAAACTAGAACTGATAGGCAAGATTATTCTGGTTTGCCTAGACAGAAGTCTCCAAGCAGGCAAGCCAAGTAGGTTGTCACGGGGTATATTTCTGAGATGCAGTAAATTCAAGAAGATATCGGTATTGTCATGCTTTGACCTCTCTAGTAATTGCTTTGCATGCTGAACTGCATGCTCAGGCTGGCCATTGGACTGTGAGTATTCCGGACTGCTACTACTATGGATAAAGTCCCAATCTTTTGCAAATTTCTGAAATAATTGACTGGCAAACTGGGTACCGTTGTCAGAAATAACTTTGTGTGGACTACAATAGACTGAGAAATTACTTCAACTTAGTAATAACAGTACTGGATGTTAGGTTAGGTAGCAAATCAATCTCAAACCAGTTCGAATAAGAGTCTACTAACATTGAGTAATACTGATTGTTCCACTCAAATATGTCAGTGGCTACTGTTGACCAAGGCAGCTCAGGAATCTGGCTTAGCTGAAGCGGCTCTTTTTGAAAATGTGGTTTAGTACTACTGCATACTGAAAAAGATGAAAGCACTTTATCAATGTCTTTTGACAGAGAAGGTGAAAATACTATTCCTCTCACCCTTCTTTTGGTAGCATGGAACCTGGGTGGCCACATTGCAAAATCTTAATGTATTTGTGTTGTAAGGAAGTAGGAACAATAGCTATAGGACCTTTGAAAAATTATACCATCTTCCATCCACATCTCATATCTATAAGGAGAATACGATTGTACTTCTGGCAGTACACAAGATTGCTTTGACAGCCATCCAGAATTGATGAAGTGGTTGAGCTTTTGCAAAATTGGATCAGTCTTTATATGGTCTCTCAGCTCATCAAATCTCATGGTAGAAAAATTACATACTTCCATGACATCAAAGTCAAAATTCTCTGCATCATACTGTTCTGTGGTATTTCTGGGTGATCTGGGTAAGGTATTAGCCAGATAAAAAAGTTTGCCTTTTCTGCAGACCATTTTGAAGTTGTATTTTTGTAATCCGAGCATCATTCTTTATAGTCTTGCCGGATCTGTATGCATAGGTTTCTTTAAAATAATGACTAGAGGTTGATGATCAGTCTTGATCTGGATAGCTTGACCATAAATATAACCATGCAACTTCGAACATGCGAACACAATTGCCATAAGTTCCTTCTCAATTTGAGCATACTGCATTTCAGTTTGGGTAAGAGTTCTAGATGCATAGGCAACTGGTCTGCCCTCTTGAAAAATAACTGCACCAAGACCGAACTTTGAAGGATCATAGTAAATAATTACTGGTTTGTAGACATCATAGCACCTCAATGGAGGTGAACTGGCAATTTGCTGTTTGAGGTTATCAAATGCTCTCTGGTGCTGTTCCAACCATGACCAGGCAACATTTTTTCATATCAGCTCTCTTAAAGGCACTGATAACTAATTGAAGTCAGGTATAAATTTGCTTAAATAGTTAACCATACCAAAGAAACGCTGTAGGGCTTGGACATTGTCTGCCACTGGCACCTCAAGAATGACTGCTTGTTTGGAAGGATCTGGTCATAAGCCTGTACTGGTAAATAAATGGCCTACATAAGTAACTTCTGGCAGCCTGAATTTACATTTCAGAGGACTGAGCTTCAAGTTCACTTCACACACTCTGTCCAGACTTTCCTGAGGTTTCTGTCATGCTCTTCTTCTCTATTACCTCCAACTAGTAAATCATCTACTATTATAGCACACAGATAAACTGAAAAAATTTGCTCCATTGCACGCTGAAAAACTTCCCTGACAGAATTTATTCCAAAAGGCATTCTGAGAGATCTGTGTATACCAACTGGAGTACTGAATGTAGTCAGTAGTGAAGACTTGCGAACAAACATTACTTGCCAAAATGAACTCTTTGCATCCAAGACAGAAAAAAAAAGTGGCACTTGGCATGAGGTTGGCAACCTCCTAGACTGTACACATAGGATGATGAGGTCTCTTTAATGCTTTGTTCAAGTCTCTTGGGTCAATGCATATTCTGATTTCATCTGAGCTTTTCTTATGAGCAACTACCATGGAAGACACCCACTCGGTTCTGTGACTGGACAAATTACACCTTGCTGCACCATCTTATCTAACTGGACCTTGATGTTGTCCTGCATAGCTATTGGAACTCTTCTTGCTGGTCTGACCACTGGGCTGACCTCTGGGTCTACTTTCATAAAGTACACAATTGGAAGTCTGTCTAGCTTGTTGATGAAAACATCAGCATATTCTGAGAAAACAGCATCAGTGAAGCTGGAACTAGAACATGTGCTTACATGATGGACTTCTTTTGTAAAAGAAAGCAGTTTCATTCTTAAACTGTCTCTGAGACTTAATAATGACTACACAGGTCTTCTGACTACATAGAATTTTAAAATGTAACTGTTCCTACTGAATAGCAGGAAAGCACTACTGGGCCTTCAGTTTTAATCTCTTCACCTCCATAAACAGCAAGCTTCACACAATTAGCCAAATTAAGTTATTCTCCAGCTCTTACTCTGCTGACATAACATTGCACTTTGAACCAGTGTCTTCTTTGAGCCCCGTGGGTTTACCATTGATCAGGACAGTACAAAACACTTTGTTCTTTGCCAACAAATCCACTGCATTAGCGTTTTCACTGATCACTGATACACCATCTACATAAAAAGTAGTGTTGCAGCTTTCTACATTATGAACTTGCCTTTATGAGTGACCTTACTTAATAACTGAATTAAGCTTGCTTGATTTACAAAACTTTTGAAAGTGGTTTAATTTATTACACTTGTGGCATTGCTGACCAAATGCTAAGCACTTCTCTCTTTTTGACTCGTGATTGGCAACACAATTATGACAGTTAACAATAAAACTTTACTTGGGTTTTGCTGACTCATCCTTATACCACACTGAGCATGTCTGTTTTGCTGAGCTAGTCTTGGAACTTGCTAGAAAGGTATGGGTCCTCCCTGGAAAACCTGCAGGGGCTACAGCTGCCATGTGCTTAGTCTTGTTTCTGCTAGCCACATGCTGCATGTTGTCTACGCTTTCTCTAGAGGCTGTTGAAACCATGCTCTTATCACTTACAAGCATACTTGTGTGCCTGTCTGTGAGCTCATGGATTTGACAAATCTCTATAGCGTTGTTCAACATTAAATCACTGTCACGAAGCAAAATCTTTCTCACTGCAGCATTATTAACACCACATGCAAGCCTGTCCTTAATCAACTCATCTTTCAAATCACCAAATCTGCACGTCTTAGCTTTATTTCTCAAGTCAGTGATATAAGTTGCAAAAGTTTCTCCTGGCTTTTGGTCTCTTGCATAGGTGCCTCTCTAATGTGACATTTGTCTGGGGGTTACACATTTGTCTAAATTTACATTTCAAGCACTCAGGGTCTTTTCTTGATTCAGCCGGTATAACAATATGATGCCCCCCCCCTCCTGCATATACAGCTGGTGCATACACAAATGAATGATCCATTTCAATGGCTTCTGACCCTGCTAAGTTAAGCAAAATAAATGTCCTCGTACATGCATCCTTGTCAGAAAAAAAATGCTTGTATGAAAATATTGTATTCTTGCTCAAATACTCTCCAATTCTCTGCAATTTTATGATCAAACGCAAGTGAACTGGGTCTGCAAATTGCCTCTGCCATAGTAACACACAGTAGTGAAGGTGCTTGAAATTATGGATGAACATACACACACACACACACACACACATAATATATATATATATATATATATATATATATATATATATATATATATATATATATATATATATATATATACATGCCAGAAATTTATAGCAGAATTTGTAATGTGCCCAATAGCATAACAGACTCTTTGAAACAACTGCACTTTGCTAAATATGTCTCCATAGCACAAGAACACTTTAAATTCACTGTACTTTGCAAAACCACTGTTTATCAGTGTAAGAAATACGTTGAAATGACTGTACTTTGTGAATGAACTGTACACGGCACAAGAAACTTTTCAAAATGCCTGTACTTTGCAAAATAACTCTGTGCAGTGTAAGAAACACTTTGAAATGGCTGCACTCTGCAAATAAATGTAAACAGCACAAGAAACTTTTCAAAATGGCTGTACTTTGACTGCACTTTGCAAAATAGTGGTACTTTGCACACTGTAAACTCTTTAAAATAATTGCACTGTAATAAAGCACACACACTGCAAACACTCTGCACACTCTGAGATACTTCAAACAACTCCAGTTATGCTTTGAATGGCTTCGGTCAATGCGAAATAGTAGCTCATGCCAAAATATGGTCGCCTACTAAAAAAAATGCAGTTGCCTTGCTTTTCTAAGCTTATTTTGCCCTTTTATTGTACTCGTTATGACTATTTGACCTCTTATAGGTTCATAGGTTCATAGGTTCATACTAGGCTATCTGCCCGAGGGCATTTATAAGCCTAGCCCATAGTTTTGTGGCTTACGCCACCCCTTAGTTTGGAGAAACTATGCCCATTATTTAGCTGTGCCTCTGTCGAGCAGTGACACTGAGGTAACCCCTGGGGTGTATCTGCGATCTCCCATCCATTGGTCAAGATTCCTCTTGAACAAGGCCAGCGAGGTGCTCTGCCTCACATAAACCGGGATTTTGTTCCACAGCATATGGAGTCTTTGGGTGATGAATCTATCCCTCCAGCACGTCCTATTAATAATCGTGTCGAGGTTTAAGTCACCCGCCCTTGTGGCTCTGAGGGATCTAGATTTTTTGAGATGAAGCATATTCATCAAATCTGGGTTTGACATGGCCTTGTATGTCAGGCATGGGTCACCTCTGAGCAAGCGGTACGCAACTGAATATAACTGGAGTTCTTTCAGTCGTGCAGCATAAGACAGATTTTTGAGACCCTTTATCCTTTTGGTGAGGAACTTTTGTGGCCTCTCCAGCTGCTGCAAGTGTCGGGTCAGATACATTCCGAATGGGGCGTTGTACTCGATCATTGGTCTGATGAGTGATGAGTATAGGGAGACTATGACTTCCCTTGCTCTAGATGTGAATCCCTTCATGATAAGGTGGGCAATGTAGAAGGTCTTCCTAACTACTTTAGCAATATGAGTGTCGAATGAAAGGCTACTGTCAACCTGGGTTCCCAGGTCCCTAATAACTTCTTCTGTGTTCAGGGGATTGCCACCTATATGGCAGCTAGGGGTAACCTTATTTTTCCCGAAGGGTATGACTATGCATTTCTTGGCATTTAACTTGAGGCCATGGCTCTGGCACCAGTTATCCGTTTCTGTGAGACCCTTCTGAAGGATATCTGTGTCGGATGTGTTCTCAACAACAGCGCCCAGTTTGCAGTCATCTGCGAACTTTGTCAGCCATAACCCTCCTGTGTTTGCTTGTACTTCAGAAAAGTAGATGCCAAACAAGAGTGGGCCCAGGACTGAGCCCTGTGGGACACCACTTGTGACAGGCTTAGAGTCTGACATGGGGCCAGCAACTCTGACCCTGTGGGTTCTGTCACAGCCAGTTTGCAACCCATCTTGTAATGTATGGGTTTACATTTAAGTCGATGAGTTTTTCAATGATACCCGAGTGGGGTATTGTATCGAAAGCCTTCGCCAGGTCTAGGTAGGCTGTATGGACTGCCTTTCCCTCGTCAATGGCCTTGGTGACTGTTTCGAAAAAGTCAACCAAGTTTAAAAGGCATGATCTGCCTTTGACAAAGCCAAACTGGGTTGAATCCAAAGTCTGAAAATTCCCTATGTCTTTATTTATGAGATCCATTATGATCCTTTCCATGGCTTTGCAGATCAGGCTTGTCAAGCTAATGGGACGGTAATTTCCAGGGTCGGTGGAGGCACCGCCTTTGTGGAGTGGGACCACAGTTGCTGTGCCCCACTCCCTGGGTACGTATCCAGAGGTGAGACTAAGATTAAACAGCTGTCCTAACTGTGGGTTTAATTCCTCGTTGAGTTCATGGAGCACACAGCCGGGGACACCATCAGGTCCCATGGATGCTGTGTTCTTTGCCTTGGAGAGAGCAGTTCTCACCTGAGCGTTAGAGATGTTTGGGGGGCTACAATCATTTGGTATAGATATCTCTTCTTTAGGCTGGGAGGGTGGGGAGAAGTTTGCACTGAACCTGTCAGCCAGTATGTTGGCAATGTCTGTAGGATCAGTAATCTTCACATCATTTTGAACTAATTCTGAGCATATCTGGGAGATTCCTCCTAGGTTTCTGACATAGCTAAAGAATGCCTTATGGTTGTCTTTAGAGTCCTTAGCTATTTTTTTCTCAAAATTAGCTTTGGATGATTTTATGAGCGCTCTTAGATTTTTACTTATAGTGATCAGCGGTGTCTTACCTTTTAATGATTTTGCTCTATCTTGTAGTAGCTTTCTCCTTTTGTTGTAGAGTTTGTTTATGGCTGGGGTCCACCAGACTGGACGCTTGCCTTTGGTACAAAGAGTCTTTGTTTTGCTTGGGATTGCCTGATCCATGCAGCCCTGCAGGTGCTGGTAGAAGGCCTTTGTAAGTGATTCAGCGGTTTGAGTAATGTTAACCGCCGGCTCAGGGGCCTTAAAGGAGACCACACTAGTCTTTAGAAGTGTGAAGTCGGCTTTCGAGAAGTTCTTTACAGTGGTCTTTTTCATTTTGGGTGGGGGCGGAATGAGGACCTCCAGCGAGATTAGTTTGTGATCAGATCTCACCAGTGAGGGGTATACTTCTGGCGTTGAACATTTTGCTCCCATGTTCGTGATGATGAGATCATGTATGTTCTCTCCTCTTGTGGGGATGGTGACTAGTTGTTCCATGGCATTTGAGTTTATGAATTCCAGGAACTTTTGGGCTAGAGTGTCTGGGCTTGAGTAGTGTTCCCAGTCTATATTAGGGTAGTTGAAGTCACCTAGTATGATGGTGTTCGGAGATACATTTATCCCCTCCAGTGTTTTCAGGAAGGCCATATGAGGTTCCTGAGTTTGCGAGGGTGGCCTGTAACATGCTACAATTTGCAGAGCAGTCTTGCCTATGGTTAATTGCACCTGGATGGTTTCTGATGCATCGTGCGATGCCACCAATCTTGAGGTGTGGGTGTCCTTAATGAATATGGATACCCCTCCTCCTTTCTTGGTATTGTCTGGGTTTTGTGGCCGGAACGCATGATATGAGGTAAAGCCTGATAGTGCTGGGGTGCTCTCAGGAGCCTTGAACCAGGGTTCTGTCACAGCACAGACATCGATGTTCTCCATACTGAGAAGGGCCTCGAAAAGTGCATCTTGAGGTTGAGACTTCTGGCATTGAGCAGCATTACCCTTAGTTTTTTTTCTTTGTTTTGTTCTAGGGTGGTAGGTTTAGAATTTGAGCCTTGCCTAAAAAAGGCACTATGGGGGTGGCAAGAGCCTTTGCCAAAATCCGAATCCCAGGGTGACAAGTGCAAGCCGTCCCTTAAGCAGCGTGGCTTGTCCAGCATATCATCCCAGGCAGACAGACATTGGATCCCCTTTGAATGACACCAGAGTTTAAGCCAATTGTTAAAGCTGATCATTTTATCTCTGTATTGTGGCATCATTCTTGGTGAAGGTAGGATACTGCTCAAGGTCAGGGTCATACCTGCCTGGGCTACATAATCAGAGAGCTCCTCTATGTCTCTTTTCATGTAGTCCAGGGAGGTACGTCTCAGGTCGTTTACACCAGCGTGGACAATGATTGAGTCATACTTGTACCTGCTGTTGAGAGACATGAGTGCATGCGTTATGTGGCGGATTCTAGCACCCGACAGGCAGCTTACTGTGACCTTCTCCTTACTCAGTCTGGTGAGCGGGACGTCAGTGTGTCTGACTATGGAGTCACCAATGACTAGTGTGTCTGGCATAGTGTTTGGCCTTAAGGGCTGTGACTGCTTGACACTCTGACTGTGTGGTCTATGTGATGCAGGTGTTGTGTTCTGAGGTGGTAGTTGTTTGGGTGTCTGCTTTGGTGGCCTCTGCTGTTTTGGTAGATTTTTGATCAGAGCCTCCGAGTATGTCTTTGTGTGTTTATGTGTATGATTTGAGGTTGTGATGGTATTATGTGAGACTGGGTCTATAGTGTGTGTGGTTACCTTCTCCTCCTGTCTGGTCTTGCCAGTCCTATGTTGAGAGAGCTCAGCCTCCAGTTTGGCCGTATAGTTGCATCTCTCACATGTATTTGTGTTTTGTGGGAGGAGGAGAGGGTTGTCTGTGTACATGAGGCAATTGTAACATTGCCTCAATAATCCCAGGTTCACCAGCTGAGCAGGAGAGGACATTAGCAACTGATCCCTCGACATGCTAGAAGGAATAGACAGAAAAACTTAAAAAAGGTTTTGGGGGATGTGGGTGACCGAGAAATGGGGTTTGCTTTTTTTGGGGTACTTTCTATAACAAGAGTGCTGTATCGAGGTGATAAGTACTGTAGGAGCAAGTGCTTAGGTATACGGATAGAGAATAGTCTACTTGGGAGTCAAGTAGAGATAATTTATAGTTGTAGGATACACTAAATAGAACAGTAGTACACTTTGAGGAAGGTAGTTTTAAGGGAAAATTTGAAGAGTGAACTTTAGGTAGCCCTAATAATTTAAAACTGCTTAACCGGCGCTGCCCTAGTGTGCAACGGTAGCAGCTCCGCGTAAATCACGCTAAAGCGAGCTAACGCGTGCTTTATAGCAGGGGGCTGGAAAAAACAGGAAATGACCCAAAATGGCCAATGAATTACCAGTTGCTGCTTCTAACCACTCCTCTGAGGACAAACAAGCAGCTCAGTACTCCCCACTCCCACTGGTGAGTAAAGAAACTACCTCTGGCCACACAAGAAAATGGAGGAACACAGAAACCAAATACAAAGCCCAGGGATCAGCAAAATCTGATCACTGGAACAACTAGCAAGTAAAGTTTAGGAAAGGAGAAATATTTTTTTTTTTTTTTTTTTTTTTTTCAAACAGACAGGAAAAAATGCAGTAAATGCTTTGTTTTCGACTAAATTGCTATCAAAGGCTGGTACACTTGAGTGTATTAGCCTGTTAGTTACTTTTTAAGCAATACTTTAGCCCACAAGTGCAATCAACAATATAAGCTCACAAACACAGGAAAATAAGGCAATAAAACAGTAATAAAGGCACAAACAGTAGTCGAAAAGCTTAAAAGATCGAAAAATGCAAACAAAAAGTTTTAAAAAATACTTATGATCAAGAAAGTTGCTTTTTCTGCTCTCTGCTGGCTTAGGAACTCTGCAGGGGACCATGAGGAGCTATGCCAAGTTCTCTAATGCCAGAAAAGCCCGCTCATGCTCATTATACTTTTTCTTATAGGTTCATAGGTTCATACTAGGCTATCTGCCCTAGGGCATTTATAAGCCTAGCCAGAGCGTGTTTGGCTTTCGCCACCCATTTTAAATTAATTTTGCTATGCATAGCTCTCAACCTTCCATCTCCAAAATGAGGAACACTCGCTTTCATAATGTGGAACAAATGGGCAAAATGTGGAACACATACCAATGGCTTACTAACAACTTCAAATAGGAAGGTCATAGGATGGTTAAAATATGCTGGTTTTACTTATAAAGAAGATCCTTTAATGAATTAATATGATTAATTTCTATTTACCATGGATTTCACTTAAAAAAATTCCTAATGCTGAATGTGTGACAGACTCTTTCAATGTGGAACTTCGAGGAACATGAACTGTTTAAGACCCCAAATGAGGTACGTTCCTCGTAATGAGGTACACTTGAGAGGTATGTTGCTATGCCCTTTTTCGAGGTTAGTATACTGTGCCTCTGTCTAACAGTGACACAGAAGTAATACCCGGGGTAAACCTACGATCTCCCATCCACTCATCAAGATTCTTGTGGTTGTTTTACATTAAACATGCTTGTTATGCAAATCAGAGGTAACTCTGACCCCAAATAAGTATTTCTGATAATGTTATCAAATATCAGGGTTTTGAAAACTTATTTTAATTAACAATGCATTTTGTGTCTTTTGTTTGATAAATAATAAGTTTTGTGCTACTTGTTTGATTAATAACGCATTTTGTGCTTTATGAATGCTCTGTATCATTTTCTTTGCAAAATAAATCAGTTGTGTAAGTTTTGGTTATCTTAAGTTCATTTCTAGCCATTTTTTAATGGTTTGAGCACTGTTTCACCCAACCTGCTCAATATACCTTCACCATCAACTCTGCACCTCATGGCTTGAAGAAGTTGCACGCTCAATCCTGGTTCTGACACTATGTCGGTCATCCAGTCAGGATAAAGCAGACGGACAGTTGTGGGTTAGGATCAAGCAGCTTTATTATATACAAACACATCAGGATTAAGGCTTAGTAACTTAAATAAACTTATAAACAGACTGACTATTGCACTCGTACATGTTAACACTCTGGCTGTTCTCTCAAAATGGCACTGATGCCTGCATGTGCTTGCTATTTATATGCATGTGTCTACACTTGGAAATGCTACACACATACTCTGTTCTACACTGTCTAACTTCAACATATTTTACTGCCCTTCTCTCCTCCTCCCCTAAATTGCTGTACTTTATTCCTTCCTCACACACTTTCATCTTGTTCCTACTGCTCTCCTAAACTATCTCCCCCTATACTCCCTGTCACTGAATTTCATATCCCTCCCGGTGAACTTTCCCTAACTCTTGAGTTCCACATCTCTACCATCTCTTCCTTGATTGTATAATAGCAAAGTATCCGGTAAATAGTTTGTCAACTGCCTTTAAATAGCCTTGGTACATTGCTAATTAATAGCATTGTTTTTAATTTTTAATTTTTACCTGTTAACCTAGTGAATTCCACACTATATTTTTCTCTGTAATGTACTCTTAAATAATTGTTTTTATAAACTCTGTATGTACCCTTGTGGAGCTTTTCTCCCCGGGCCTCTAGGGCTCTGGCTCAGTCAGAAAATCCCGGTTAACAAATGTCAAATAAATAAATAAAATAAATAAATAAAAATGTTGTATGTACCTCACTAGATATCTGCAGCAGCTGGAGAGAATCAGAGGTTTCTCACTAAGAAAATGCAGAGACTCTAAACCATGACCTTTGTGGACATGCTAAAAGCCCTGTCACTTTACTCTGTATCTTATATGCTTCTGTGAGGTGACTTGTACCTGGTCTATAGGGCAATCTCCAACCCTGCCCTAATCTAATGCTGCACATCCGCAAGTCAAATGGCTCAAGAGTCATTCACTCTAGGGATTTCATCCTAGCTTGTGACATTAACAGATCATGTTTGAGAGACAGATATGTCTCCCAGAGAGTGCCGCTTGTCTGGAAAAGACTCCCTAGTCACATAAAACAGAGCTCCTCACTGACACTATTCAAATACAACCTAGATAATTGGATGGGAGACCGCAAATTTGCCCCTGTGGTGGCACCCATGTCTAGACAGGGTCAGCCAATGTTGATCACAGACTTGTTCTGTTCATAAATTCATTCTGCGAATTACCCAAAGAAGAACAAATGGGGATACTTGGGATTAACATGACTAGGCTTGTAAAGGCTCTAGGGCTGCTAGCCTAGTAACTTCCTATGAAACTCTGAACCTCCTATGAACAACTGCGACACTGAACATTTCAAGGGATGACATCACCATTGTGTATTATCTTAATGTTTCTGCTTTCATGACACAGGCACACTGTAGATATATATATATATATATATATATATATATATATATATATATATATATATATATATATATATATATATATATACATATATATATATTTATTTTCAGCCTGTCCTGCACAGTAAGAGGAAGAAATACACACTCACTTTCATCTTGTTATTCCTTTATTTGAACTCCCTACCTATCTACTGACGCAATCTACACCAATATTTATTATAAGCATACTCCACAGATGAAGTCTGACTGCATTTGAGACACACTGCATCTTTGATGGGATGACATCAGGTGTGTCATGTAAAGGAGATGTGTGAACAAAAATGACTTCTACAGCTATGTGGGATTCAAAATGTTGTCAATGCTAAGAAGTGTAAAGCACTGCTGCATCCATCAACATTTTCATGCACACACACGGTCAGGAGAGTCTATCTGACATATTTGAACTCCCTATCTATCTACTGACAGAGTCCACATGCAAATGTGTTATACACATGAACACAGAAGAAATATGACTGCATTTGAGGCACACTGCATCTTTGAATGGAATATCATCAGCTGTGTCATGCTAAGGAAACGTGTGTGCAAGCATGACTTCTACAGCTATGTGGAATTCTAAATGCTGTCAACACTAAGAGGTGTAAAACACTCCTGTATTAATTCACATTCACATTCACATTCACATTCACACACACATAGTCAGGAAAGTCTCATTGCTGTATTTGAACTCCCTACGTATCTACTGACACCATCTACATACAAGTGCATTATAGGTATGTGTCACAGCAGAGGCCTGACTTTGGGGATGTAAGAGTGCATTATTGAAATGATGGTCTCATCTTGCAGACAGAGGGGAAAAGGGATGTGGGCTTGATCTGACCATGTAAATGTTTCTCACCAGTAGGAGGCAAATGAGCACAGCTGTTGAATTAATCCTCCAGTAATGCTGTGGACCCACCATCAGACACACACACATGCACACACACACACCCACACACACACACCCACACCCACACCCACACACACACACACACACACACACACACACACACACACACACACACACACACACAGGTTCACTGATGTGAGATTAGAACCCCTTACCTATCTAGTAGATACTGTGTCTTAATCTAGAAGATACAGCGCATAATGCAAGTGCAGCTGCAGATGTCTGACTTTCATACTTGGCAGTGCATTTTATAGGGGATGACATCAACATTGTGATGCACAGAAGACAAAGTTAGGAAAAAGGTCTGACACTGATGTGGACTCACCTTGCAGTATAAAAGTTTCTCCATAATGCTTATTCAGTGATGCCAGCAGCACATAAACCCATACTTATGTGACTATACACAACCCACATATACACACAATTTGAGTGCTGTGAGATTAGAACCTGTACCTATCCAGTTATAGGATGCAGAGAAGATAGTACTTAACACAGGTACCACTGCAGAAGTCAGAGTTCTATAGTGTTAGAGTGCACTTTATAGAAGATGACATCAGTGTTGTATTCTATAGATGATGATGTTGGGAGAAGGGTCTGACACTGATGTGGATTCATGCTGCAGTGTAAAAAGTTTCTCGAGACTGCTATTGTAGTGAGGTTAGTAGTATGTAAGGTCATATTTCATGACTCTAAATAATCTACATATGCAAACAGACACACATGCACACACATACACACACAAACCCCCACACACACACACACACACACACACACACACACACACACACACTCTGAGCATACCTGTCAACTTCTTAGTGCAAGAAATCTGAGCAAAGCCAGACAAAATGGGGAGACAAAGGCCCCAAAATATTGACATATTTTAAATATTGTTGTTACAAACTTAGAATGTTGATAGAGTAACAGGGCTTTTTTAACATATATTTTGTGAAGGATTTGAAGTCTGAAATGCAAATGTATGTCATTATTTGGTGATTTCACTCCTCAGATCATCCCAGTGATGTGCCTGAAAAACAAATTTTATGAGGAACAGATCAAAAATATGAGCCAAAAATCTGGACATTCTGTGAATATCTGTACAGTTGAGAGGCATGAATTTATGTGCTGTGAGATTAAAACCCGTACCTATATATTTACACAGTACTTAACACAAGTACAATTGCAGAAATCTGACTACTACCCTGTGAAAATGCGCTTTATAGAGGATGACATGAGCATTGTGATGCACAGAAGATGCTGTTAGGAGAAGAGTCTGACGCTGATGTGGATGTATTCTGCAATGTAAAAGTTTTTCCAGACTATTATTTCAGTAAGGCCAGCAGTACATAAGGTCATATTTACATGACTCTATACACAACCCACATACACCCACACACAAGCACACAATCATAAATTGACTGCTGCGAGATTAGAAACCCCTGCCTATAATACAAGTGTCACCAAAGAATTCTGACCTCTACAATGTGACAGTGCAGTGAAGATAGGATTAGTTTCTCATTCTGTGACATAGAAGATATTGTGATGTTGAAGTTTTTTTGCAAATCCCTATTTGTTGATTTATGTCTTTCGGCTTTTCCCGGTTAGGGGTCGCCACAGTGGAACTCCGGTCCGCTAATGATAGATTTTTATGTACTGGCTTGCCGGGCCTAATGCACAACCTTCAATGAAGGAACACCCATTCACGCATGTCGCTACACAGAAGACGCTCTAACTGGAAATCGAACGGGCAACGTCTAACTGTGAGGTGACAACGCTATCGCAGCAAATCCCTATTTGTTGATATGAAGGATTAAGTGAAATCTTATGATCAATAATACACACCTACTGTTGTCATTAATATATATTGCAAAATTGAGACTAATGTGTACATATGTGGTGTACATGAGACACACACACTTGTGAAACACAAGTTGGACTATGAGGCAGTCATAGATCATCAGGTTATGGTGATACCATGTAAACCTAAATGAATGGTAATGATATTAGTAATGTTATTTGCTCATGCATGGACATTGTGCAGTCAGTACCAAACAATTCTTAATGTTCCAATGCAGTAAGACCAAGTAATAATGAAGAATATGAGCCAAGGCTCTTTGTGGTTGTGTATCATTAGGGCTAAGTAAAAATGCAGAATATGTGCCAAGGCTCCATGAGGTTGTATATCATTTACAAGTGTAAGTGTTACAGTGCAGACATAAACGTGCAGAATGAAGTGTTCAGTCAACCACACAGTTCACTGCAGTTCACTTGAGTACCTTAAGCAATTTCCATGTAATGACAATACAGTCCAGTTGCAATACTTATTTTTCTTCAAAATCTCTTCCTAAAGTGCAATGCTGAGGAACTTATTTCCACGGATGTTGACAAAGTATTACCGCATGTGTGATTATACTTTGAGGAGTTGAAGTTGGAATATGAAGTAGCCATGTTCAGAGGTGCACCCTCCTGACAGCCTATGCACAAATAAGGATAACAGAGAAAATGTATTTGTTATTAAATGTAGAACAGATCTGGTTGATGTGAACATGTTGCATATATATATATATATATATATATATATATATATATATACACACATGTTGCAGTCTACCTTTCATCTGTTAAGGCCAAAGCTTAATTCAGAAATGAATTGTTGCACTTGCTTTCCCCTGTTTTCACATCTTCATCAGACAGTGAGCGAACAGTTTACTGCTAAAGGAGAAAAAAAGAGAAAACTTTAATTTTGTTGTCCATCTATAGTGCAAACTGGCTTAACAGTGAGAAGTGTCTGTTAGCACTCTGGACAGTAGTGAGTGGAGAAAATCCACCTGACACCCAACATTCTCTGCGGCACAAGGTGTGAGCTCAGTGAACTAAATGAAAAAGCAGGGTTCTAGTCCAGTCTGCATATCATTTTACAAAGGGTGTCAGAATGCGATTACCATAATTAATTTTGATCCCGACTAAGACTACATATGAATGAGTATGCTAAATATGTTGATTGTCCAATCCGTGTCGGTATGTTTAATGAAAGCTTTAGGTAGGCAGCAGCATCAGTTGTAGCCTCCATTACACTTTATGTGATATCCAGCAGCATGATGTATATGGAAGTATAAGTATACCACAGTTTATTTCCCTAACTCTGTTTTACTATAGTGCAGAGGACACAATGGTATTTGCGCCAAGCTAAATGTGGCAATGCAGTATGAGGCAAAAACTCACAATGTTCTACAATAACATTTGAAATGCGTAGAGACAGGCAACCTAATGTCCAGATAGTCAATACTAACCACAGGAAACAAAATCCAAGTTTCTTCTTTAACGTAAAAGTATTTTATTTTTCAAAAAGACAACGTTTTCGCCGTGACCCCTGTCACAGCTTCCTCAGAAGAAGACAAATAAAACAGCTAAACTGGTCTGTTCAAATACTCAGTTAACAGGAAGTGACAAATAATTGCACTTCCTGCACTAATTTATCTTAATTAAAAATTAGTAACTAAAATCATGAATAGTACTAAAAACTCCATTGAGTTAGCAATAAATATTGTGTAATGAAAAACCTCATAAAAATATTCTTAACTAATACATTTGTATTATTTACATTGTAAATATTATGCAATATACCCACAAAATATGTGCATATAGGCATTACCTAAAATAGCTCTTTAGCTTAAGGACACATGAAATATTACAATTCTCATTGAGACCATCTAGCCTAAATGCATCTAAATTCAACTGCCATGAAAGTTCGACACACTCAAGAACTGTCTGAAAAGGGCCTCCCTATCAGTTAAAGGTACTTGGTCAATACCCATAAAGCTAAAGGAGTGGTCAGGGTTACTACTAACATGTTTTGCCAAGGCATTCTCTAAAAGAGGTTTTTATAGCATAAAGATGGAGATATACTGTCACTTTTAGTTTGCGATTGGTTTTCCTATATAAAAGGAAGGGCAGGAATTACACAAAGCGATGTAAACTACTGACTTTGATTCACAAGTGATCCTCTGCTTGATGTTATACCTTTTGTTCCTAACTATAAAGGAATTTCCAGTTCTCATCACTTTACACATGTTGCAGCATCCACATTTAAATGAACCACTAGGTCTTATATAACCATAAGTGTTAGAAGTATGCTGTAAAAGTTCTTTCAAGTTATTACTTCTCCTATAAATTACATAGGGCTGACCTAACTTGTCAATCAAATTAACTGAATTAATAACTAGTGGCCAGTTTTTAAAATAATGGCCCAAATTCCTGTTGAATTCAAATTAAATTGAGTTATAAAACTTAAAGAAAAATTTCTCTGCTGATTTAATAAGGAATTTTGGTGTACTAGTTCATTGTCAATAGTAGACCTACCTACATTAGATTGGTCAAGTAGTGGTTTATACAACCCTTTTATTCTTTTAGTGTCAACTTCATTAATAAGCCCCTCTAAAAGAGAGACAGGGTATCCACGGTTTAAGAACATTCCTTTCAAAACTGGCACTCAGCTTTGAAATCCCTGTAAGTACTGCACATCCTGCCTGCACGTACCAGTTGACCTTTAACAATAGATTTTTCTGCCTAGGTGGATGTAAGCTTGTGTAGTGCAGGAAGGAGTTGCAGTATGTCTGTTTTCTAAAATGCCAGACAAATAAATCTCTTCTTCTGTTTCCTTAGTTAGTCTCACATCAAGGTAATCTGTTTCTACTATTGAAAACCTATAAGTGAATTTTAACCATTGTGTAGAATTATTCAAAAGTCTACAAAAGTTTTGCTTCAACCGTTCCCCTTAAAAAGGATAAATATGTCGTCCAAAAACCTAGTGTAATATTTTATCTTTTGCATTACAGTTTCATTAGATAATATATAGAGGTTTTCCCAAAGGCTACAAACAAGTTAGCCACACTGGCTCCACAAGGGAGCCCATGGCTATTCCACATTTTGTAAATAGAATTTGTGTTCAAAACGAAAAGTTTGATGACAACACTATACTCAACAGTTCTGTTACAACATCCATCTCCACTTGTGGTGCATTTAAATCTTTGAGAAGCAGTTGAATCCATTCAACTGCCTCATTGTGAGGGATGGATGTGTATAAATCAATGACATCTACAGTCAAAAAGTTACACTCAGAGTCAAACTTAATACTGCTGATGTCACGAAGAAAGACCAGGAGTCTTTACAAATAGTAGGTATTTTCTTTACATATTTTGATAAGATACTGTCTATCAATTTTGAACAAGGGTAGGTCATAGAAGACCTACCATCTATTAATGCCCTCATGGGGGGGTTTTTTTGGTCTTTATGTATCTTGGGTATTCCGAACATTACAGGCAACTTTGGCTGAATAATGTCAATGTAATTATATGTCTCCAAGTCAATTTTGCCTGCTAAGAAAAGGTCACGAAAATACCCACGGATACGACCTTGAACTACATTAATCTCATTAAGGGAAGAAGGAACATAGGCATCAGATAATAGCACTTGCATCATTTTTCTTTGTATTGGACATTGTCAAATACTACCAAGACTCCTCCTTTGTCAGGTTTCAAAAACCTGACAGTTAAAGAACCCAGGTTTTTTAACCATTCACGTTGTGCAAATGAAATATTCATCTCATTCAAAGTATTACTTGTTTTTTGTGTAGAGAAAAGGTGTCTTATATCTAATTCGCACATTTGTTCAAATAATAGTAGGTTTTGCTGTGTAGGAGGGTTAAAACGCTAGTCAGTTTCAATTTGTCATTCACATTTGTTGTTTCATTGTTGAAATATAATTTTAAATTTAACTTGCGAATGTAACATTTCAAATCAATCAAAACTTTAGCTAAACTCCCATAGGTACTTGGTATAAAAGTATATCCCAGAGCTAACAGTCCAACTAGATCAGAGTCTAGTTCCAATGATGAAAAGTTGTAGATAGTAAAATCTTTCCTTCTATTGGTGTATATAACAGGACCTTGCAAAAAGTCCCTCGGACCTGTGGGAGAAACATTGTCTGTTAACGTTTCCTCCAATACACATTCCCCTTGTTTCTTCTGTTGGTTCCCTAAAAACTTTGTCATTAGGGAGCTCTAAAGGAACCTGCTTATTCTGGTCAGTTCTCCTGGTCCTCTTTGGTTCTTATAATTGTAATTAACAGCAGTGGACCCTTTTAACCTATTGCTTCTTCTAACTTCCTGTCTAGGTGTAGTAGTAAGGTGTTCTCCATTTTCACCTTCCACACGAATTAGTTCAGCATTAACAGAAGTAGAAGTACCATTTACATCAAAAGTATTAGACCCTGAACTTGGAATGTTTAAATGGGGATAAACTTGGTTAGAAAAGTAAGCTGTTCTGTCCCTTACTAACTTCTTGTTTTTGTTAATTTTTAATTTGAGTAACAATGCATCAATGCTAGAAAAATACGATCATAGTCGTATTTAAATTGCAAAAAGAAATGTTAGTTTTAATTTCTTCATCCAAAACATTCACTTCAGAAATAAGAGACAAAATGTGCATATCATAATATTTAACTATGACATTTAACAGTTGTAACCCCTGTTCCTGAAATAAGCACTTCAATTCTGAAAAGTACGCTTGGTCTAATAATAGTCCAGAAGGAGTAAAGTTGTTCCTAAGGCCTTTTGGAACCAACTTTTCATTTAAACATTGCCTGAAATAAGCAGCTTCCAGCTGCAGTTTTTTTAGTTTAAGCAACTTAGTGTCAAGTACCTTTAAACGGTCACTAATCCAGTTGTTGTCATTTTCTTGAACAGGAAAAGAACTGTCAGTTGTCCCAGTATTAGCGCCTGACAAAAACGAAAACGGATTTTCTTTGTTAATCCAGTCGTTCAAAGTTCGGCATTCCTCTACTGGCTCCATACTATGCCCCTCATTTGAGCTAGATGCAGGTGGTGTAATTGGGTTAGAATTGGTTACTGCAGCATAACTAGTAGAAGGAATCCGAAAGATGCATGGAGTTGAAGGGAACAAATCCGTTTCTCTACTCGTGGAAGCAGCAGCGTTTTGAACAACAGAACTTCCTGCCTGTTGTTTATTCAATCGAGGAGGCAGTCCTCTAAGCTGTTGGGCTGCAGGAAGTGACGTAACGGACCCTTCCGAGTCAGAAACTGGAACAGCATTCCGGTTTACAATAATTTCTGACTTGTCTTTTCTGTTAACAGTTGGAAGTTGCTCTAAGACATCCATACGGACATGTAAAGCTTCCAATTTTTGTGAAATGGAAGCCAATAAAGAAAATAAATCTGCTTCACTTGAATTTTCATGAATAGCTGTTAAACAAAGGTTAGGACTAACAGGACTGACAGGAGTGCCTGAATCCATGGCAATCAACAAACAGTCAAAAAACGAGCAAACAAACTTGTGAAAATGTGTAGAGACAGGCAACCTAATGTCCAGATAGTCAATACTAACCACAGGAAACAAAATCCAAGTTTCTTCTTTAACGTAAAAGTATTTTATTTTTCAAAAAGACAACGTTTTCGCCGTGACCCCTGTCACAGCTTCCTCAGAAGAAGACAAATAAAACAGCTAAACTGGTCTGTTCAAATACTCAGTTAACAGGAAGTGACAAATAAAATACTTTTACGTTAAAGAAGAAACTTGGATTTTGTTTCCTGTGGTTAGTATTGACTATCTGGACATTAGGTTGCCTGTCTCTACACATTTTCACAAGTTTGTTTGCTCGTTTTTTGACTGTTTGTTGATTGCCATGGATTCAGGCACTCCTGTCAGTCCTGTTAGTCCTAACCTTTGTTTAACAGCTATTCATGAAAATTCAAGTGAAGCAGATTTATTTTCTTTATTGGCTTCCATTTCACAAAAATTGGAAGCTTTACATGTCCGTATGGATGTCTTAGAGCAACTTCCAACTGTTAACAGAAAAGACAAGTCAGAAATTATTGTAAACCGGAATGCTGTTCCAGTTTCTGACTCGGAAGGGTCCGTTACGCCACTTCCTGCAGCCCAACAGCTTAGAGGACTGCCTCCTCGATTGAATAAACAACAGGCAGGAAGTTCTGTTGTTCAAAACGCTGCTGCTTCCACGAGTAGAGAAACGGATTTGTTCCCTTCAACTCCATGCATCTTTCGGATTCCTTCTACTAGTTATGCTGCAGTAACCAATTCTAACCCAATTACACCACCTGCATCTAGCTCAAATGAGGGGCATAGTATGGAGCCAGTAGAGGAACGCCAAACTTTGAACGACTGGATTAACAAAGAAAATCCGCTGCTTTTGTCAGGCGCTAATACTGGGACAACTGACAGATCTTTTCCTGTTCAAGAAAATGACAACAACTGGATTAGTGACCGTTTAAAGGTACTTGACACTAAGTTGCTTAAACTAAAAAAACTGCAGCTGGAAGCTGCTTATTTCAGGCAATGTTTAAATGAAAAGTTGGTTCCAAAAGGCCTTAGGAACAACTTTACTCCTTCTGGACTATTATTAGACCAAGCGTACTTTTCAGAATTGAAGTGCTTATTTCAGGAACAGGGGTTACAACTGTTAAATGTCATAGTTAAATATTATGATATGCACATTTTGTCTCTTATTTCTGAAGTGAATGTTTTGGATGAAGAAATTAAAACTAACATTTCTTTTTGCAATTTAAATACGACTATGATCGATTTTTCTAGCATTGATGCATTGTTACTCAAATTAAAAATTAACAAAAACAAGACGTTAGTAAGGGACAGAACAGCTTACTTTTCTAACCAAGTTTATCCCCATTTAAACATTCCAAGTTCAGGGTCTAATACTTTTGATGTAAATGGTACTTCTACTTCTGTTAATGCTGAACTAATTCGTGTGGAAGGTGAAAATGGAGAGCACCTTACTACTACACCTAGACAGGAAGTTAGAAGAAGCAATAGGTTAAAAGGGTCCACTGCTGTTAATTACAATTATAAGAACCAAAGAGGACCAGGGAGATCTGACCAGAATAAGCAGGTTCCTTTAGAGCTCCCTAATGACAAAGTGTTTTAGGAACCAACAGAAGAAACAAGGGGAATGTGTATTGAGGAAACGTTAACAGACAATGTTTCTCCCACAGGTCCGAGGGACTTTTTGCAAGGTCCTGTTATATACACCAATAGAAGGAAAGATTTTACTATCTACAACTTTTCATCATTGGAACTAGACTCTGATCTAGTTGAACTGTTAGCTCTGGGATATACTTTTATACCAAGTACCTATGGGAGTTTAGCTAAAGTTTTGATTGATTTGAAATGTTACATGCAAGTTAAATTTAAAATTATATTTCAACAATGAAACAACAAATGTGAATGACAAATTGAAACTGACTAGCTTTTAACCCTCCTACACAGCAAAACCTACTATTATTTGAACAAATGTGCTAATTAGATATAAGACACCTTTTCTCTACACAAAAACAAGTAATACTTTGAATGAGATGAATATTTCATTTGCACAACGTGAATGGTTAAAAACCTGTTCTTTAACTGTCAGGTTTTTGAAACCTGACAAAGGAGGGGCTTGGTAGTATTTGACAATGTCCAATACAAAGAAAAAATGATGCAAGTGCTATTATCTGATGCCTATGTTCCTTCTTCCCTTAATGAGATTAATGTAGTTCAAGGTCGATCCGTGGGTATTTTCATGACCTTTTCTTAGCAGGCAAAATTGACTTGGAGACATATAATTACATTGACATTATTCAGCCAAAGTTGCCTGTAATGTTCGGAATACCCAAGATACATAAAGACCAAAAACCCCCATGAGGGTATTAATAGATGGTAGGTCTTCTATGACCTACCCTTGTTCAAAATTGATAGACAGTATCTTATCAAAATATGTAAAGAAAATACCTACTATTTGTAAAGACTCCTGGTCTTTTACGTGACATCAACAGTATTAAGTTTGACTCTGAGTGTAACTTTTGACTGTAGATGTCATTGATTTATACACATCCATCCTCACAATGAGGCAGTTGAATGGATTCAACTGCTTCTCAAAGGTTTAAATGCACCACAAGTGGAGATGGATGTTGTAACAGAACTGTTGAGTATAGTGTTGTCATCAAACTTTTCGCTTTTGAACACAAATTCTATTTACAAAATGTGGAATAGCCATGGGCTCCTTATGGAGCCAGTGTGGCTAACTTGTTTGTAGCCTTTGGGAAAACCTCTATATATTATCTAATGAAACTGTAATGCAAAAGATAAAATATTACACTAGGTTTTGACGACATATTTATCCTTTTAAGGGGAACGTTGAAGCAAAACTTTTGTAGACTTTTGAATAATTCTACACAATGGTCAAAATTCACTTATACGTTTTCAATAGTAGAAACAGATTACCTTGATCTGAGACTAACTAAGGAAACAGAAGAAGAGATTTATTTGTCTGGCATTTTAGAAAACAGACATACTGCAACTCCTTCCTGCACTACACAAGCTTACATCCACCTAGGCAGAAAAATCTATTGTTAAAGGTCAACTGGTACAGGCAGGATGTGCAGTACTTACAGGGATTTCAAAGCTGAGTGCCAGTTTTGAAAGGAATGTTCTTAAACCGTGGATACCCTGTCTCTCTTTAGAGGGCTTATTAATGAAGTTGACACTAAAAGAATAAAAGGGTTGTATAAACCACTACTTGACCAATCTAATGTAGGTAGGTCTACTATTGACAATGAACTAGTACACCAAAATTCCTTATTAAATCAGCAGAGAAATTTTTCTTTAAGTTTTATAACTCAATTTAATTTGAATTCAACAGGAATTTGGGCCATTATTTTAAAAAAACTGGCCACTAGTTATTAATTCAGTTAATTTGATTGACAAGTTAGGTCAGCCCTATGTAATTTATAGGAGAAGTAATAACTTGAAAGAACTTTTACAGCATACTTCTAACACTTATGGTTATATAAGACCTAGTGGTTCATTTAAATGTGGATGCTGCAACATGTGTAAAGTGATGAGAACTGGAAATTCCTTTATAGTTAGGAACAAAAGGTATAACATCAAGCAGAGGATCACTTGTGAATCAAAGTCAGTAGTTTACATCGCTTTGTGTAATTCCTGCCCTTCCTTTTATATAGGAAAAACCAATCGCAAACTAAAAGAGAGAGTATATCAGCATCTTTATGCTATAAAAAAACCTCTTTAGAGAATGCCTTGGCAAAACATGTTAGTAGTAACCCTGACCACTCCTTTAGCTTTATGGGTATTGACCAAGTACCTTTAACTGATAGGGGAGGCCCTTTTCAGACAGTTCTTGAGTGTGTCGAACTTTCATGGCAGTTGAATTTAGATGCATTTAGGCTAGATGGTCTCAATGAGAATTGTAATATTTCATGTGTCCTTAAGCTAAAGAGCTATTTTAGGTAATGCCTATATGCACATATTTTGTGGGTATATTGCATAATATTTACAATGTAAATAATACAAATGTATTAGTTAAGAATATTTTTATGAGGTTTTCATTACACAATATTTATTGCTAACTCAATGGAGTTTTTTAGTACTATTCATGATTTTAGTTACTAATTTTTAATTAAGATAAATTAGTGCAGGAAGTGCAATTATTTGTCACTTCCTGTTAACTGAGTATTTGAACAGACCAGTTTAGCTGTTTTATTTGTCTTCTTCTGAGGAAGCTGTGACAGGGGTCACGGCGAAAACGTTGTCTTTTTGAAAAATAAAATACTTTTACGTTAAAGAAGAAACTTGGATTTTGTTTCCTGTGGTTAGTATTGACTATCTGGACATTAGGTTGCCTGTCTCTACACATTTTCACAAGTTTGTTTGCTCGTTTTTTGAACATTTGAAATGCCATTTAGTGGCACATGACGTGGACCCTGTTTTTACAAAATCTCACCAAGGCAACACTGATATATAGACTGTATTTATATAGCATATATCATAGACAGAAGTTGGTCAAAAACTAAAAAAAGATAGCTGGGTGCACAAGACCCAGGATAAAAAAGTGCCCAATCCTCGTAGGTGAACTAGTGCCAGGACTGGAAAAGATGACAGTGTAGAATCCTCAAAATACAGAATCGTTCCTACAATGGGGCCAGGTCAGTCCCAGGGGAAGGATGGCCCCCCTGTTGTACAAGGAAGTAGCAGTCCACAAAAATCACAAAAACTGATTGGCCAAAGAAGAGCCATAAAGATGATAAGGTGGACTATTGAGGATAAGAAATAAATTATGTATTGTTACTATTATGCAAAAAGCCCAGAATTTCTAGACACAAGATATACAAAATGATTAAGAGAGAAATTAGAGGAAAGAAAAACACTTCTGCAAGTAAAAACTGTCAGAAGCTTCAAATAAAAATGTGTGTTCATTAATACAACAGATTTGTGAGAAATAGTATATAGATCAAGAAACCTTGATTTGTTTGGAAAAAGAAGCATCTGAGGAAGTGTGAAAATATAAACAAAACCAAAAGATATCTGAAAAGTATTGAAAAGAAATATGGACATGGGAAAGAAAGAGAGATTTGGTATGGTGCAATATTTATGCAAAGGAGAAAGCAAAACTAATCAATGTAAAGAAGGCAGCCCCTAAGATATTTGAAGAGAAATACAGGCAAAGGCATCTGGATATGGAAAATTTCACAATAAAAAAATAATATCACAAAGATGGAATGTGGAAAAGAAGACCAGTAAAGTAGAAGTTAAAAAAATAGAAGTTGAAGTTATGGAGTGCCTGCGATGTGAAGGATTTGATGTAGAAGGTCTAACACAGGTCACATTACAGCAGGATGGAGTGAGTCCCCAAAGCAGGGAGAAACAGGAAGATCAGGAAACATCTGAAGAAAAAATATGGACATGGGAAAGAAAAAGAGATATAATATGGTAATATTTATGCAAAGGAGAAAGCAAAACTAACCAATACAAAAAAGAGCAGCACCAAATATATTTGAAGAGAAATACAGACAAAGGAATCCAGACATGGAAAACTTTACAATACAAAAAATAAGAAGACAAAGAGGAAAAGTAGAAAAGGAGATTAGTAATGGAGAAGTTAAAGAAATAGAAACTGAGATTATGGAGTACCTGCAAAGTGAAGGATTTAGTGTAGAAAATCTAATTCAGAAAGCACCACAACTGGATAGAGTAATGGATATCCAAATTAAGGGGAAATCAGTGGATCAGGAAGCAATTGGTCAGGTGCCATATGAAGATAATTTGGAGCTTTCCACAAGAAACCAGTATAAACGTTCACTTGAAACTAGACAGCAAGGGAAGGAACAGGAAACTGTGGAAACTCTGATGCAGTCAATGTTGAGGAGTGATATGCTAATGAGTTCCCATATGATAGAGCAACGGATGGCATAGGATGAAATTGAAGAGACCGTGTCACAGGAAGATGCTGCTATAGAACCTTTTATAGAATGCCTGGAGGAATTGGAAAACAAGGGATGAGCCATCAGCTTGGAAGAAAATGAGCTGAGAGTAGAATTGCTTGATTTAATAGACATGGACAGATATATCAAGATCAATGAAAGAAATAGACTGCCGAAGGTTAACAAAACCCAAAAAGTCAGAAGTTTGATAAAACAAATGAACACAGTAATTAGGATTATTCATAGAGATCCATGCAATATAACAGAAGTAAACAGGATATATTACTGTGAAGCTAAATTAATAACTGATAAAGTTCTACCATAAGAACATAGGGTAGTGAGGGAAAGGAAGGGGGGAAATCAAATACCATCATGGAAATATCAAATAGAGAAAATTATAAATCAATTAAGACAAGAAGTGCCACTGTTAGAAGACTATAGAAGAGGGAATAGATCAACAAAACTACTAAGAAAGATAAATGTGATAAAAGCAATGCACAGTATTAGAACAGACAAGGCTCTATCATGCCCTATCGCAAATAATAAACTAAAAATTTCAGCACAGGTGGAAAAACTTAGAAGATACAAAGATAAATATAAAGGAAAAGCACAAAATAAGCAATTTATTCTTATTCTTCTTTTGGCTGCTCCCATCAGGGGTCGCCACAGCAGATCAACTGTTTCCATTTCTTCCTGTCCTCTGCATCTATATATATATATATATATATATATATATATATATATATATATATATATAAAATAAGCAATTTATTGATGACCGAAAAAGGTTTTATAGAGAACTGGGAAATAAGGTAAAAGGAATTGAAAGATCACCAAAAAAAGAAGAATTAGATACATTTTGGAGAAGTATCTATGAAGATCCTGTGGAACATAACAAAGATGCTAAATGGATAGAAGAAGTAAAAGAAAGAATAAGAAGTTTAAAGGTACAGGATATGAAATGGGATGAAGTAACAGCTAGAGAGATTGAAACAAAGATACGAAAAGCCTCTAATTGGAAAACCCCAGGCCCAAATGCAGTACCTAACTTCTGATTAAAAATATTAACATCTTTGCACGAAGATTTAGCCATGAGTAAGAACTATTTATATGTGCACCCAGAGCAGATGCCAACTTGGCTAACAACAGAAAAAACAATGCTTCTACTTAAGGGTGAACCTACAAGCTACCCTAAAAATTAAGACCAATAACTTGTCTTCCAACGATGTATAAACTATAGATGGGAATTGGTGCCGACAGAGTTTATAGTCATTTAGAAGAAAATTCAATTATGGCAGTAGAACAAAAGGGCAATAAAAGAAAGTCATATGGAACAAAGGATCATTTGTTGTTAAATAAAGTCATAGTGGAGAACTGTAAATAGGGGAAGAATCTAAGTATGGCATGGATTGACTTCAAAAAAGCACTTGATAGTATCCCTCATTCATGGATAAAAGAGTGCTTAAAATGTATAATATGCACCCACAATGATCAACTACATTATAGTGACCATGAAACAGTGGCAGACCACTTTGCAATTAAGCCATGATAAAGCACAAATTGTTATCCCATGGATATAAATTCAAAGGGGAATATTCCAGGGTGACTCTGTCACCATTACTATTCTGCCTTGCCCTTAATCCATTAAACTGTTTACTCAACAGCTTAAGCCATAGCTATAATCTGGCTCCTAGAAAACAACAAAGTGTAAAGACTTCTCACCTTCTCTTTGTTGATGATTTTAAACTGTACAGTTCATCAGATGATGAATTGAAAGCACAACTGCAAGTTGTCAAAACTTTTTCAGATGATATAAGAATGTCATTTGGTCTTGATAAATGTGCAAAAGCAACCTTTAAAGCAGGAAAACTGCAATGCCAGGAACACATCAGTTTGGGACAATAATGTGATATAAAAGAACTTGAGCAAGAATGATTGTATAAATATTTGGGAATTGATGAAGGATCAACAATAAAACACAAACAAATGCGAATAAAACTTAGTATGGAATACTTCAGAAGACTTACAGTAATCCTGAAAACAGCACTGACATCTAAGAACAAAATCCAAACTATAAACCAATTTGCTCTTCCTGTCATAACTTACAGTTTTGATGTGATTGAGCCCCAAAATTTGTTGGATAGATTAGATGGGAAAACAAGACGGATGCTTTAAGCTCACCAAATGATTTATAAAATTCAGTGCATACCAAGATTACATATTCCCCGTTCCAAAGGAGGGATGGGCCTCCTTGAAATTGATTATATGTATAGATCTGCAATTGTGGGACTCCACACATATCTGCTGACCTCACAAGACCCAAACGTAGTGAAAGTTTTGAAATATGAGGAGAATAAATCTAAGATTACTTATCTGCTTATTTTAGCAGAAGCTTATCAGCATCAAGCAGGAATGGAAATCAAACCAGAAGTAGATAAAAATCAGGCAGCAACTGAATATGCCAAAAAACAAATGAAAGAATATAAGGTGAAGGATCAAATGAGAAGGCAAGAAATGTGGAAAAAGCATAAATATAGTTGCAAGTATAGAAAACTTCTGGAAGAACTCATGTTGATCAGAAACGAACACAGGAATGGTTAAAGAAAGGCGAATTCAAACCAAGAGATGCAAGGTTAATACTGGCACCCCAAGATAGTCGACTGCTTACATGTTGGTTTATAAAATCCATTGAACATGTGAGAGAAACAGACAAATATAGGTTTTGTAAAATGGATTGGAAACAGTTGCACACCTCATTGATGTTTGCGACATACTAATGGCAGAAAGACTGTATACTGAAAGGCATAATAATGTGGCGAGACTGTTGCACTGGGGATTGTGCAAACATGGTTTTGAAGTGGCCAAAAAACACTGGAAACATGTGCCCCAAAGCATCATAGAAAATGATGAAGTCTACATCACATGGGGTCTTCCATTACCAACAGTTCAAAAGATAGATGCTAGAAAACTGGATATAGTGGTCCAAGAAAGGAAGACAAGAGAAGCATTGATCATTGAAATTGCCATACCCAATGACTACAGTGTCTTGTGTACAGAGAAACACAAAGTCATAAAATATCAGGATCTGCAGGCAGAAACGAGAGCAATGTGTGAGAAAGATACCCAGGCAGTTCCAATAGTAGTAGGAGCAATGGGTCTTATAAAAAAGAATTTACAATCGTATTTAAATATGTTACCAGTACATGTAACTCCATACAAACTGCAGAAGGGGTAAATACCGGGCACATTTCAGGTGTTGCAAAGAGCACTACTGGCTGACATCAAAGACTGAAACAATACTAATTTCATGAACTTTAATCATATTTTGACATAGGAATGGGGTCCATTACCATCATGGTATTAGAAACCCAAAAGACTTGGAGAAATTAAAAAAGTGGCACATAGTACACTTGTTGCCAGACCACATGCAAATACTGATGACTAAATCTGATGAAACAGAAGGGGGTTAGGAAAATACATAGGCAGCACATAGACACAGGATTATAGGATCATAGGAAGTTTCTAGGCTAATGGTCCTAGGCCCCTTACAAGCCTAGCCAAGTTCTACCCTTATTTCCACAATCAGCACCTATTGCCCCTGTCCAAGATGGACACAGGATGAATTTATGGTTACCCATCCAATCATCCAGATTGCATTTGAAGATGGCCAATGAGGTGCTCTGTTTGACATGAAGTGGGTGTCTTTTCCAAATGTGTGGTAACCTCTGGAAAACAAATCTGTCCCTCCAGCAGGCTCTATTAATATCACATACCAGGTTAAGATCTTTACAGTGAGTAACCCGTGTACCATTTGACTTATGGATATGCATCATTTCCAGTAAAGCATGGTCAGAGATTGCCCTATATGCAAGGCAGAGATTACCTCTGAGTAGTTTGTATGAAACAGAATAAAGTGACAATGATTTTAGAAGATCCAAATAGGACAGATGCTGAAGACCTTGAATTTTTCTTGTGAGTAACCTTTGTGGTGTCTCCAACTGCTGCAGGTGCTTGAAAAGGTACATACCAAAAGGGGCACTGTACTCAATTATTGGCCAGATGAGAGAAGAGTACAGGGTAGTTATAATTTTTTTTCTCTGGAAGCAATGCCCTTACTTATGAGAGGAGCAATACAGAATGCCCTTCTTACCACTGTGGAGACATGAATAGACTTATAAAAACAGGCATGAAGAGTTTCACCTAGTGTTGGATTTGAACCATGTCAAGATGCATAATTAAGTTTATAGACTTGATTATTACCTCAACACAGCACAAAGAAAAGCCTACTTCACACATATCCAAATCACACCATTGAAGGGTCAGTGATAACTTACTCGGTCAACGGAAGATTTAAGTATTAATCTTCTGCAAAGTAATGGCAGTCTGAAAATTTCATAAGATGAAATTTTATCAGTCTAATGAATATTCATCAGTCTAGTGAATAGTCAACATTACAAAGAGGAGACAGCAAAGGGGTGAAGATAGAAAAAGATGGACAGACACATATTTTATGTTATGTGTAATTAATGCATATCTTTATGGTGTGCTCTCATTATTCATCTGTCATGCTCTGTACCTTTAGCTGATGGCTCTGGGGATCAAGAAGCTGTAGGAGAAGCAAAACATGAAAGACATGAGAAGAGTAAGTGTGGTTTGCTAATTCTTCTTCATGGGCATGTATGTGTTTGCAAATTCTTTTTTGTAACCTTTTGAACTTGGTCGACTTCTTTGAAACAGTCACCAAGGCCATTGATGAGGGAAAGGCAGTCCATACAGCCTACCTTGACCTTGCAAAGGCCTTCGACACAATACCCTACTCAGGTATTGTAGAAAAACTTACCAGCTTAAATGTAAACCCATATGTCACAAGATGGGTTGCAAACTGGCTTAAGGACAGAACCCACAGGGTTAGAGTTGCTGGCGCTATGTCAGACTCCAAGCCAGTCACAAGCGGTGTCCCACAGGGCTCGGTCCTTGGCCCCTTATTGTTCGGCATCTACTTCTCAGAAGTACAGGCCAACATGGGAGGACTTTGGCTGACAAAGTTTGCAGACGACTGCAAACTGGGCGCCATAGTGGAAAGTGCATCGGACACGGATATCCTTCAGAAGGGACTCACGGAAACAGATAGCTGGTGCAAGAGCCATGGCCTGAAGTTAAACACCAAAAAATGTATAGTCATACCCTTCGGGAAAAACAAGGTAACCCCAAGCTACCATATAGGTGGCAATCCACTAAGCACAGAAGAGGTTATCAGGGACCTGGGGACCCAGGTTGACAGTGGCCTATCTTTTGACACTCATGTTGCTAAAGTGGTTAGAAAGACCTTCTACATTGCCCACCTGATCATGAAGGGATTCACATCCAGATCTAGTGAGGTCATTGTTCGCCTGTACTCTTCACTTATCAGACCAATGATCGAGTACAATGCCCCATTCGGGATGTATCGCACCCGACATCTGCAGCAATTGGAGAGACCCCAAAAGTTCCTCACCAAAAGGATAAAGGGACTCCAAAATCTGTCATATGCTGCCAGATTGAAGAAACTCCAGCTCTATTCAGTTGCATACCATCTGCTCAGAGGTGACATGTGCCTGACATACAAGGCCATGTCCAACCCGGAATTAATGGACATGCTCCACCTCAAAAAATCCAAATCAACCAAAACCACTAGAGCAAGCGACTTAAACCTTAGCACGGATATAAATAGGATGTGCTGGAGGGATAGATTTATCACTCAGAGACTCCCTATGCTGTGGAATAAAATCCCGGTCCATGTGAGGGAGAGCACCTTGCTGGCTCTGTTCAAGAGAAATCTTGACCTGTGGATGGGAGATCGTAGGTTTATCCCGGGAATCATCTCTGTGTCACTGCTGGACAGAGGCACAACAAACTAATGGGCACAGTATTTTTTCATATAAGGGGTGGCGTAAGCCACAAAAATTTGGGCTAGGCTTATAAATGCCTTAGGGCAGATAGCCTAGTATAAACCTATGAACCTATGAACCTATGAACAGCATTCAAAATCTGTTTATTAAAGGTCATCACTGGATAAAAATTAAGATGTATGTCATGAAACATATCATAAAAGTCTAACATCACATTAATAAATAATGTGAAATACATCTGGAATCGAACCCTTGATGCTATGGACAAAAAGCAATCTTCAGACAAGTGAGGATTAGTTAAGGTCTTTGCCTCATAGGTACAAGATACAGGGTTTGATTCTATCCTCTAGTTATTAGCTAAGTTAAACTAAGCCGAATTTTCATAGGTTTGGCATAATGGTTAAGGTCCTCGCCTCATAGATCCAAAGTACAGAGTTTGATTCAAACCTCATATTATTGTTTAGGCTTAAAGTGGTCCTCAGTGTAATTAACGTTTTTAGGGGTAAGATGTTACTGTAATAGTTAAGGTGTTTACCTTAAAGACGCAAGGTGCAGTATTTGAGTCTCACACGGGGTAATTTACTAGGCTTAAAATGGCCCACATGGGCAATTAGCCTAGTACCAATCTAAGAACCTGTGAGTTATGTCAACACTCCATAGAGGAAATTACATTTTGTTGCATCCAGTAGTCAAAGTAACTGTTGCAAAGTATTGCCTTTACTCTGTATTCTGATGGCACAGCATGTTTAAGAACCTTGGCATGAGGCTAACTGGACTACTGTGGAGGATGGCAACAACTGACCAGGTTTTGTCACAGGACATGAACAACCATTAACTGTCACTTGACATTGGTGTGTGATGTCAAACTCTGTGCAAATACTGAGAACAAAAACTGAAGGTTTTCTTATGGGCCATTTCTGTGTTGTGTGTGATTTTATTTTTTGACCAGATTAAATGTGTGAAAAAGGAGTTGATAGGAAAGTGATGAAATGGAGGGAGGGGGCTGAGTTGAGGGGAGGACACAGGCGAAAGAACAGAGCAATTTGCATGAAGGTAGTGGGAGAGAACATTAGCGATCCACTTCTACTCAACATAAGTGTAGATGTAGACAAAATTGCTGAATTTGGACTGTCAACACACCAAGAGTATGTGTCAATAGGGAAATAATGTTGCAGAGCCAATTTTACCAAATCACATGTGTCAAGAAGACACATAGGTGAAGTGGAGAGCTATGCATGAGTCATTTTTTTTCTTGGTTGGATGGGTGCCTATTTTTTTTACTTTCAATGAGAGAGGAAAGTTAGGGAATGGGTTAAGAGTGTGAAAGTCAGGTAGGTAAGGTAGATGAGGAAGCAGGCACAGACATACAGGGCATACAAGAAAAACAGGGATGGTGAGAGACATAAAAGATTGGGGGACACCATGGTTAGGGATAGGTAGAAGATATCGGAGGCACACCCACATCAAGCCTGAGAATAGTGAGAACCTAGTCCACATCCTCAGAGCTGTCATCACTGTCTCTTGTCTCAGTTTCCTGTGTCAGTGCTCAAAGTGGCATCGTCTTGTCAATATGATGATGCACCTTTTCTACACAGCCAATATGGGCAGCAGTAAGACCCCTTTCCATTATGGCCTCCACCAGCCCTGTCAGCTGTTGGTGACCTCCACTACTACTACTCCTGGAGGGTACCAGTACACCAGCAGCCACAGCAGAGCTACCTGACAAAGATAGAGTAGGTATGGCAGGGGTTGTGGAAGCAGCTCTGACATGGTATGTCACATGACTATATAATTTCACAACATACTAATTTATGATTATCCATGCTATAAAACTTTGCCACATCCATGACGACAAATGCAAATAAATAAATAAATGATAGGAAGTTCTTATTCTGTTGTACCATTAATCAATTGCAATGCAATGTTATTATAAATACAACTAGTCATATTGCATATAATTATAATAGACCTGAAGCATAAATGACCTTTTCCTGTCTGAAGTGATTTAACCTCTTTTGGCGTTTCTCCCTGTGTCTTCAGCAGTTATACAGTAGTGAAGAAAATAAGAAGGTACATGAAAGCATAGTGAATACCAGTCTTGCCTGTCTACTACATTGTGTATAATTTAATGCTGTTGGGTCAGTATACTTACACAGCTGAGCGGTGTCAGGAGTTCTAAACTCACCCTCCCATTGGCTAAGGAGATCCTTCTTCTGCCATTTTAGGTCACTATAGTGATGATGACAATTATCTACAGTGCATGGGATGCCAGTTGCACTAAGGACAGCTTTGGCTAATATATTCCAATCCTCGGTCTTATTCTGAGACCCAGTATAATCCCCCTGCAGTAGTGTATGGCTGTGCACATCAAGAGTGAGACCCACTATAATCCTCCTCCAGTAGTGTATGGCTGTGCACTTCAAGAGGAGTGGCACAAAAATCCTGAGCTTCTCAACATTTCACCTCTGTGGCTTAAATTTAACACCATCATCTCCCCCGCCAGCCATGTCTGCAGAAGTCAAACGACAACTCTGTCTGAAATGGGACAAAATTCCAATCTCACATTTAACAGCCAGTGCACAAAGACACACACCCATGCCAACTGCAATTACATGATGGAAAGCACAGAGATCCATTTCCAAACAAAGAGGAAGGGATTTTATCAAACAACAATGAAGGTGTGAAACATGGCAGTGAGATTTGCCATGTGTGATGCTCAACCTATTCAAACTTTTTCCAGGTGGTCAACGCTGACATACTTAATGGCTTTGCTTGTAAGCCTTGGTTCATAGGTTTATAGCAGGTTACTAGTCTAGTGGCCTTAGAGCTTTTACAAGCCTAGCTATGCTAATCCCAATTATTCCCATTTGTTCTTTCTGGGTAGTTCACAGAACAAACTTATGAACAGACTGGGTCTGTGATCAACTCCAGCTACCACTGTCCAGAAGCTCAACTTCTATCAAGATTTCATCACACCAGAGGAGATGTGAACCCACCATCGCTGGCTTAGTAGTCTAATGCCTTATCCATTAGGCCACTGGGGCTTTTGAAAGGACAAGCAGTATGACGTGAAACATAATTTTTGGGGTATTGCACGCTGTAAAAAGTTAGTAGTCTAAGCTGGGAATCAAACCTGTGGCATAAATAATGCATAACTTTCAAGGCACTTTATTATTTCTCAGAGCTACAGGGGAACTACTTTGTGACCATGGTCATTACAGATGTACTGCATTCAGTATAAAGCGAGATATACTTCAGATATGTCTGTATGTGTATGACTTTAAGAACTACTGAGAACTGAATTCCCATGAAAGAGGCAGTACTACTGTTTGTAAATATATGTCAGATGTATAGACTTTGAGATGAGTATTGCAGGTTGGGGTATCATATGATCATAGAAAGTTACTAGCCTAATGGCCCTAGGGCCCTTACAAGCCTAGCCAAGTTCTACCCTATTTCCATGATCAGCACCTAATGCCCATGTCCAACAGGGTCCCAGTTGGAACCCCGGGGTGAATTTATGGTTACCCATCCAATCATTCATACTGCATTTGAAGAGGGCCAATGAAGTTCTCTGTTTGACATGAAGTAGGAGTCTGTTCCAAAGGTGTGGTAACCTCTGGGAGATGAATCTGTCCCTCCAGCAGGTTCTATTAATGTCACATACCAGGCTAAGGTCTTCGGAGTGAGTAACCCATGTACAATTTGACTTGCGGTTATGCAGCATTTGCAATAAAGCAGGGTCAGCAATTGCATTATATGCAAGGTAGAGACCACCCCTGAGTAATCCGATTGAAACAGAATAAAGTGACAGTGATTTCAGACAATCCACATAGGACAGATAAACTTGAATTTTCCTTGTGAGGAACCTTTGTGGTTTCTCAAGTTGCTGCAAGTGTGTGGAAAGGTACAAACCAAAAAGAGCATTGTACTCAATTATTGGCCTGATGAGGGAAGAGTACAGGGAGGTTATAACTTCTTTTTCTCTGGAGACAATGCTCTCACTTATGAGATGAGCCATATAGGATGTCCTTCTTACCACTGTGAAGACATGGTGATCAAAGATAAAATTGCTGTCAACCTGTGTGCCCAGGTCTCTCACCACTGACTGCATACCTAGGGTGTTGCTATCAATGTGGTAGCTAGCAGGAACATAACTCTTACCAAAAGGGATGATAATACATTTTTTGCATTACGTTTGAGGCCATGACTTTGGTACCAGTCATGTGTTTGTGTGAGACCCTCTTGTAGGATGTTGACATAATTTGGAGATTCTATGACCACTCCCAGTTTGCAATCATCAGCAAACTTTGTCAGCCACAGACCTTTAGGTTTTGCTTGTACTTCAGAGAAATAGATTTCAAAAAGTAGAGGTCCCAGGACTGATCCCTGTGGAACACCACTGGTTACAGGTCTGCTGTTGGAGTGGATTCCCCTGTTTTGATTATACATGTTCTGTCAGTGAGACCGTTAGTGACCCAAGTAACAATATAAGAGTTGATACCTAGCTAGGCGAGTTTGTCAAAGATGCCTGAGAGGGGGATAGTGTCAAAAGCCTTGGCTAAGTCTAGGTAGGCTGTATGCACAGTTTTCTCCTTATACAGGGCCTTGGTAATGTCTCAAAGAAGTCCACCAGGTTTAAAAGGCATGATCTCCCTTTGACAAATCCCAAACTGAGTATGGTTAAGTGTTTGGAGATTACCTATATCTTCATTGATAAGGTCTATGATGATTTGCTCCATCACCTTGCAGATAAGGCTAGTCAGGCTAATAGGTCTATAGTTCCCGAGGTCAGTGTGGAAGCACCAGCTTTATGCAAGGGAATAATGTGGCCATTTTCCATTCAGCTGGGATGAAGCTGGCCGGTGTGTAGACTATGATTGAAAAGAGTACTCAATGGTGTTGCTAATTCTTGTTGGAGCCCATGTAGGACACAACCTGGGATGTTACCAAGTCCTATAGATGCTGTGTTTTTGGCCTTAGAGAGGGAGTTTACGACCTGCTCATTAGAGATACAAGGTAGGGGATAGGTGATAGGGATGTCACAGAGTACATGTAGCAGGGACGAGGGAGTGAAGTTTTCAAAGAACTTGTTGGCCAACAGGTTAGATTTGTCCACAGGCTCAGTACATGTGGCATCATTAACTACCAGTTCAACACAAATCTGTGCCTTTCCTTTTAGGTTACAGATGTAACTAAGGAATGCCTTATGGTTTTCTTTAGTTGGGGAAGCTAATTTGGATTCATAGTTTGCTTTGGAGGACTTCACAAGAACTCTTATTTGTTTGTTTAAGCTGAGGAAGGAGTGTTTCCAGTTTAGGGCTCGCTCTCTCTTACTCTTAGACAACAATTTCTTCTTCTTGTTGTAAAGCCTGTTAATGGCAGTTGTCCATCAGGCAGGTTTGCTCTTCCTTGAGGAGCTTGTTTTGGTCCTATCAGGTATGGCTGAGTCAATGCAGTTATACAGGTGTTTGTATACAGCACTGATGTAGAACTTGGCATAGTTGCCAATTCCATCTGAGGGGGGTGCAGTGAAGCTATTTATACCATCCCATAAGAGGTTATAATCTACTTTGGAGAAGTTTTTTAGTTTAATTGCTGCTGGGGGGAGGTCAGGTGCCATAGTTACTTCAAATGAGATTGATCTGTGGTCAGATCTCATCAGAGAAGACCTCACAGCGGGGGTGCTACAGTGGTTCCCCCATATTGGTAAGCACTAGATCCAGGATGTTTGCACCGCGTGTGAGGATGTCAACTTGCTGGTGCAGTTTATTGAAGTTAACAGAGTCAAGGAACCTTTGGGCAAGTGAGTTTGTGCATGAGTAATTCACCCTGTTAATGGATGGCTAGTTAAAGTAGCTCAAAACCATGGTGTTCAGATGTATCTTGATAGACTCAAGTAGATCCAAATAGGCATAGTGGAGTGGATGTCCTGATTCATGGAGGAGGGTCCTGTAGCTGGCAATGACTTGAAAAGGTGTCCTACCAGCAGTTAATTGCACCTGAAGTATCTCCTGTGAATCATACTGTTTAACCATTCTGGAGGTGTATTTATCTTTAATGAATATTGATACACTGCCTCCTTTAGTTTTCATGACTTCAGTTTGTGATCTGAACTTGTGGAAGTAGTTGTAACCCGATATGGCTGGAGCACTCTCTACAGCCTTGAACCAGGTCTCTGTCACTGCACAAATGTCTGCATCTTCCAAAGTGAGGACTGCTTCTAGTTAGTTCAGTTTCATGTTAAGACTCTGAGCGTTTAGCGGTATAATATTCAGGTTGCTTTTAGATGGAGTTTTTACAAAAGGAATTTTGTCCTTGAAACACTACCTAAAAAAGCAGTATGAGGGTAGCAAGAGCCTTAGCAAGTAGCCAAAATCCCAGGGGTGACAGATGAAGACCATCTATGGCACAGCATCGAGGTCTGTCGATCATGTCATCACAGGCTGATAGATACTGGAAACCCCTTAGAATTACATGAGAAACTAAGCCAATTATTGAAGTCAATCATTTCCTGTTTGTAGTGAGGCATCATCCTAGGTGAAGGTAAAATGCTGCTTAAGGGTAGGGACATACCTGCCTGAGACACACAATCCAATGGCTCAGTCATGTCTCTCTTCATATAGTCCAGAGAGGTGCATCTCATGTCGTTCACACCAACATGGACTATGATGGAGTTATAACAGTACCTGTTGTTGAGAGACTTAAGTGCATGTGTGATATGGGGGATCCTAGCACCTGACAGACAGCTGACCATGACCTTTTGTTTATCCAGCCTGGTGAGAGGGATATCTGTGTGTCTTACAATGGAATCACCTATGACTAATATGTTTGGGTTTGTGTTATGTCTTAAGGGTTTGACAGATGAGACAATGGTGTGTGAGTTATTATGTATATTGTGTTCCGTAGAGGAAGTATTATGTGTAGCATGCTTGTGTTTGTGTTTGGGAGGTCTCTGGTGGTTAGGTATGTTTCTGGTGAGGATCTCTGCATATGTAGGTATGTGTGATATGTGTTTGGTGGAGTAGGAGGTGAGGTGTGCATGCTGACAATGCATTCATTGTCATATGTACTGACTGGTGAGTGAGAGAGCATGGATTCAAGGTTCTTAAAATAGTTGCATCTCTCACATGTTGAGTTTGTGTGGACTAGGAGTAGAGGGTTGTTGGTGAACATGAGGCATTTGTTACACTGCCTGAAGATGCCCATGTCGACCTAGTTGGCTGGAGAAACTGTGGGAAATTGTCCATCCATAGTGTTAGGTAAATTTATATGGTGGGGAAAAGAGGTCACACTTAGGGATGGCTAGTGGATGAGAGGTGTGTTGGTACCTCTGAGGCTAGACTTACTGGTCCACTCGACAGAAGAGCAGGGCCACAAAAAACCTCTGGAGGATCACAAGCAAAGTGCTAAGGGAAAATTAAACAAGCAAAATGTTTGCACTTATAGCCACCTATGGTGCACTACACGTAAACAAGCACAAACACAGGGCTTAAATAAAACAAGAAATAACCCTTTTAACTGAAGCTAGCCAATAAGGACACTCTCTCTGAGCTCTAGTTCAATCACCCCCAATTATATGGGACCTAGACAGCACTCTCCTTCCACAAGGGTGCAGAAGGGCCTTCACCAACAAGGATGGCTTGAATTTGATGCTCAGAGGTTACAAAACAGACCCAGAAATAACTAACCTGGAGCTGGTCTATGCTGCAGCTGAATTAGTACAGTATATAGAAAAATGTGGCAGAAACAGTTTAAACAATTCAAACAGACAGTAGAATGCAAATACAAATTAAAATGTAATATAAGAACAAAAACAGGTACTTATAGTTAGTTGGAAGCAACGGATGCCTCAGATCTTTCAGTATCTCAGTGGGTTTTACTGCTCATGTTATACCAAACAGTCTAGATTCAGCAAGTCTGAATGTGACCTATGCTATATAATGCAGAAGTATTAGAAATTCAAAGTGTATAAAATTACAGTCACAACAGCAAAAACAGTTTAAAGAAAGCAGTAATTCACCAGAAATTCCCAGCTTAGCAGGGTCTAGACCATACTCTCCCAACATAAGAGTCTATACCACAAACCCTTACAATGTGAAACAACTAGTTTTGGAACCCAGGTGCTTAAGTCAGAACTAAGACACTTCAGAATGACAGACACAATAGACCTTCAACCAGCAATTTTCAGTTTAGAAGTGTGTAGGCTAGCCTCTCCTGCCACAAGAGTTTAGACCACAAATTTTCCTAATGTAAAGTAACTGCTGGTTTGGAACCCAAGTGCTTAAACCTGAATAAAGACACTTAGAATAACAGGCACAATAAGCCTGCACCAGCAGTTCCCAGCTTAGAAGGTTGTAGGTCACACTCTCCTGCCAGAAGAGTCTAGACATCAACTCCCCTAATATAAAATAACTGGCTTGGAGGCCAAGTGCTTAAACCAGAACTAAGACACTTTCAGAATAAGAGGCACAATGAGCCTTCACCCAACAATCCCCATCTCAGAAGCACAGAGGCTACCCTCTCCTCCCACAAGAGTGCAGACCGCAAACCTTCTTAATGTAAAATAAATGGCCTGAAGCTCAAGTCCTTAACCAAAAACTAAGAGGCTTAGAATAACAATTGCAATTTAATCAGGTTACTAAGAAGCAGTAATAAATGCAGCAGAATAAATGCAATTGAACACTTTTAAGAACAAGCAGCAAAAGCAAAATAAAGTAATAAAGTAGGAAGAGACACAATATAGTAAAAGGAACTGAATAAAGTATAATTTTTGCTACAGACATAATTCACAACACATACTGTCCTAAACACATAGTTGGGCTATGTGAGGAGTCAAGATAATTTTAACTAAAGTATTGTGCCCATCATAGGTATGCAAGCATAATCTTAATTAATTATCATCATTTTCATACTTAAATAATTACACCCACAGTCAACTGGGTTTCATTAATAAGTCATTAATAAGATATGCTACCTAGAAAAGTGCAGGTATCAAAGCATTAATGATACAGTTCTTGCAATTATGATAGCCATAGGTATGTAGTGTTGCCTTCCTAATTAAAGTGTTGTTAGAAATGGTATTCTGACACCCTTTGTATATAAAAAAAAAAAAAAAAGTGTTATTGGGATTTGAACCCTGGATTACCTATATTCTGTCTCTAATCTCAATGTACGTACATCTTGTGCCATGCAAACAATTACACAGGAAGTGGATGTTCGCAACTCAGTACTATCCAGAGCAGTGTAGTCCATGCATTGTTAATATGTTTGTTTGCGCCAGAGATGGCTTTCAAAATAAAATTTTACACTTTTTTCCTTAAGCAGATAAGCTTGATTGCACACCACTCATCAACAAACAACTGCAAAAAGCGAGAAGCAGAAAAAAAAAATGACATATGACATTGTGATGAAAGTAAGTCAAAAATCCTGAGTAATAAGGTATCTGTGTATGTGAACCCCAGAGCAACTCTGTTATATAGCCAAACACACTGCATTTACAGCTTGTGCCACAGAAGTATATATATGTGGGTGTATGTCAGATGATTGACTTTTCGGAAATGCAAAAAAAATATTGGAGACCATATGATTGTGTTTCCAAAAACATGAACATCAAAAAACCCACAAAAATTTACAGTTTTTACATTTTGCAGGGGGCAAGTCACGCTGCACCCCCCCCTGCAAATTATATATACCGACTCCGAGATCGCACTACAGTGACGAAAAGGGTTCATTTCCTGATCCTCACTGTACTGTGATCTCCATTCAAAAGGTTCGAGTTTTCAAAAACTCGATTGCATGGTCTCGACCATATGGCATTCGAGTTTATGAAAACTCGATCAGCTGATAGGGACTCATATATATATATATATATATATATATATATATATATATATATATATATATATATATATATATACACACACACACACACACACACACACACACACACACACACACACACACACACACGCACACACACACACACACACTAATAGAAAATACAAAAATGAAATTAAGTTGTTTACTTGTTCCTTCACCTGTGAGCCCTGTTAGTCTGTCTGTGCTCTGCTAAGCAGCACAGAAATAACAAAGGCAAATAAAAGATGCAGCAGTTTATATTCCACACTAAAAAAACATGAGGACAAGCATGACTTGTACTTCCACTCATCAGCAGTTATACCATTAAAAAGACATATGATGCATTTTTGCATGTGCTGCAAACATTATAAGCAGCATATGATTTGAAGCTGGATTTAAACCTGGCATCCTCTTTCCTGATTCTTTAAATTAATTTCATTTACACCATGTGCTGCAGTGATACTTAGGTGCACTGCAGAGTTTATTCACTTACTGCTGTTCAAAGTGTAAGATGTTAAGTCTGACCAGAGAGTAAGTATTATATTCCTTTAGCATCTGAAATTGTTTAACATTGGGTTTAGAACATAGTTTGGATCATTTCCGGTCACTATTTCTCTTTTTTTGTGTTTGTTGCTTATTAGCACAGATGATCCTGACAGTGGCAGTGTAGAACTCGTAAAACTTGAGTCAGAGTATCAGTAGCCTCTGATGATGATCATGGTGCTATAGAGGCACAGTCAGGGGTTGCAGAGGTTCAAATAAAAAAACAAATAAATAAGTCTGACACTGAGGTTGTGGCCCACACATGCACTGGCATCATTGTAGACACAGTCAGTATGGTTTTGCATACCCATTCCACTGAGTCCTCATAGATAGGACAGGTTGAGGGTGACACAGTTGATCAGGGTAGTGTGGTTACTCTAGTTGCAGAGCTGGTTGTTTGTGTCCATAGCCATTGTAATGACATGATACCACACAGGAGGGCTGCTAGAGGTGGTCGGAGGAGGCCTACTGTTCACCCTCATCCTGATGGTGTGTCATTAAGTGCCACCAGACTTATGTATAGGGCCATTATGGAGGCATGGACACATTCCTTCAAGGCCTTGGAAGACACAGTGTGAGTCCTAAATGTGACACATTCTGACATGCGTGGCTGCCTCAACCAAGTGGGTGATTCATTGGATAGGATAAGTGACATACTGAATCAGGCAGTGTCTGTGATGGAATGTGGGTGAGGGCCGGCAGCCACATGTCTGCAGAGCCGCAACATCCTGTGGTGCTAGCTGACGTGGTCATGCCAGATCCCTCTCCTGTAGTTGCACTACTTCCACTGCTCAGTCAGTGATTGAGGTGTCCACACCATGATGTGGTAGGCCACAGGGTCATGGTCCTGAATGTAATCATGAAGAGAGCTTGTTGAGCAGACATTGCTCATATTCAACTAGTACCCCCCACTTCAAACCAGAGAAATGGAATCGGCAATGCAACTCCTGGCAGAGGCAGTTTGTGTGATTAGGAGTGACAACACTGAAATAAGAACACTACCATGCACAGCTCACTTCTGTCTGACATGCTGGGATATAGTGCTAGCACAGAGCTTGATTTTGTTCATGCAGCATACACACACACACACACACACACACACACACACACACACACACACACACACACACACACACACACACATTTCACAAAAACTGACTGTACCGACTCACACACATGGAAGCTAAGCAAACCTTAATGTTGATTGGGATATCTCTTGTTAGTAGCCCTGAGATATTTCATATTTCATAGGATCATAGGATCATAGGAGATTACTAAGCTAATGGCTCTGGAGCCCTTACAAGCCTAGCCAAGAGTTTATCCCCATAAAAGAAACCTCAATCAGCACCTGTCGGCCCTGTCAATGAGGGACACAGGTGGAACCCCTGGGACAAATTTGTGGTTGCCCATCTACTCATCAAGGCTGTGCTTGAAGAGGGTCAGCGACATACTTGGTTTGATGTGTGTGGGGAGTTTATTTTAGAGATGCAGCAGTCTCTGGGAGACAAAGCTGTCTCTCCAGCAGGTTTTGTTAATGTCACATATTAGATTTAGGCCTTTCGATCAAGTACTACATGAGGAGTTATACTTACGGATATGGAGCATTTGTAGTAGAGCAGGGTCTGAGATTGCCTTGTAGGCGGGACACAGATCACCTCTGAGCAATCTGTATGATACAGAGTAGAGTGATATTGATCTGAGCCTATCCACATAGGACAGGTGTTGGAGGTCATGGATTCTCTTTGTGAGATACCTCTGCGGCCTTTCCAGTTGGTGCAGGTGTTTAGAGAGGTATGTTCATTTTCTCTTTCATAACCCCAACATTTTTTTACTCTTTTGCCCCTTTTGTTAGGAAGGTGGTGTAATGGTTAAGGTGTTTGCCTTACAGACATAAGGTGCAGGGTTTGAGTCTCATAAGGGATAATTGGCTAGTCTTAAAATGGCTCACAAGGGCTGTTAGTTTAGTACTAACCTATGAACCTTGCGTATACCATCGATCCTCATTCATCTCCATACTACTCTCTGTCCCTCTCCTAACCTCCTCTTGATTATATTCCTCTTTCTGTTTAACTTTATACCTCCACCATTATTCATCCTTCATTGCATATATTCTAAATATCATAGCATTATTAAAGTATGCATTTCTTGTGAATTATGTGTACCTTTACTTCTGTCTAGTATGCTACAAATGAAACTTTTTTTATATTTTCCTTAAAAGATTTGAATAGTGTGCATCTGTTTCTTTTTCTGAATGTGTACTCATTAAATATTTGTTCCTTTTATAGGTTTGAGTCTTAATGTCCCAGGCTTAGTTGAAGGAAGGTCCATTAGGATCAGTACCTTACCATGGTAAACAAAATCACATAAAGAAATAAAGAAAAATGGAAAGACACAGATGATGTATGAAAAGACTGAAGCAGAGCTTTTATACATCAGGCGTATACAGTAACAGGTGTATTTTTTACTGAATATTCTGTGCTTCTTATTCACAAATGCTCACTACTTTGGTGTAAGCCTTGATCTACTTCTCCCCCCACCCTGTGCAAATGATGATGACTGTGCCATGCCTTTGTTCATTTGTTTTTGACTTAGGGTTGCATATGTGTCTGATGCACAGAATTGATAGCTAAGCAAGTCTTTTTCACTATGTGGATTTTATGCATATGTATTACTTAATAATATTTTGGATGTTTTTGTACATGCTCATTTTGGAAGGACTTTTTTCAATTAGCATTGTAAATCATGCTTTAATTTCACTGATGTTGTATTCCTGCTTTTTGCTCTACTTGTGACACTGTTAATATAATTGTCCTGTTGACAGTTTTGTGTACAGTGGGTAAGTGACCTGCTTGATGCCAGCTATTGTGTACAATGTATAGTTGTATAGTACAGATATCACTCATATAGGCCAATAAGGCCATTGGTAGACAACTCACACAGGTTTTGTCTGAGTACATTTACAACTAACAGTATGTAGGTATCGTCTTGCATATTTATTCATATACTACAAGTTCCTTACTTAATTGACATTACTGCAGGTACAAGTCATGTGCTTTCAAGCTGTCTCTGCCTGTACACAGCCATTACATGGGAAAGTCAAGTTTGTAGACTTTGACTGGCATCAGTTTTAATATTTGTATGTTCTTAGGTTGTTATGTGTATTCCTTTGCTGGTGAGTGTTTGCGTGCTGTCATTTGTCTCTTAGCTGGTGAGTGTGTGTGTGTGCTAACCTTTGACTCTTAGGTGATGAGTGTGTGCGCTATTCTTTGCCTGTTAGCAGAGGCAATGGTATATTGTGCATGCCTTTGTCTGCCAGCTCTCCATGTAGCTGGAGGTTCTTCCTCAGAATCCTCATCTGCATGTGCAGTAGGTGCTGGCCCTGCCTGTGATCCAGGAATGTGTGGTCCTGGCCCTTATTGTCACTGTTGCAGCTGTTTCCTCAAGATGATATTGTGCAACATGGCAAAGACTGTGAGAATTTCTGTGTAGGTGCCTGGGTCATATTGCAGGGCACCCCCTGATGTGTCTAGACAGCAGAAATGTGACTTCAGTATGCCAAACACACATTCTATGATGTTTCTAGTTTGAGCATGGGCAACATTGTGTCCTTGTTTTCTGGATGTATGTGCATTTCTGATGGGTGTCATGAGCCACAGTTCCAGTGCATAACCTGCATCATCCAGATGACCTTGAGGAACATCACCCCTAGCAAACCTTATGTATAGCTGAGAGGTGTGTCATATGTGTGAGTCATTGTAACTGCCTGGATTGTCCACACACACATTTAGAATGATCCCTTGGCCATCACAGGCAACCTGGTAATTGAGTGGAATTTCATCCTGCTGATGTATGTCCTTCCTCATTCATCAGATGGGACTTTTATTTCTATGTGAATGCAGTCTATGGCCCCAAAACCTAATGCAAGTGTGCTGCACTGTTCTTGCTCTCTCCTCTGGTATGCGTGGAAAATAGATGTACTCCCTTGCATGTTCTAGCACAGCATTAAGACATTGGTGCAATATTCTGGAGGCTGAGGCCTGCAACACCCATAGTATATCCCTGTGGGTCTCTAGAATGTACCAGTATCTAATATCCTTAAAGTTACACATATCTTAGTTTCCACTGGTATGGGTTCTGCTCAACCTCCCCTGGGTCTGAGGAGGGGGTTTGCAAGGTTGCAGAGTTCCTGCAATGTTTTCCTATCAACCCTGTACCACTCTATTATTTCAATATCATGCAGTCTATGATATGTTAAATGTAGTCTGAACACCCTTCTTCTTGGACAAGGTCTATTATCATCATCAACAGCATAGATCTGAGCCTGTTACACATTCACGTGCAAGACAGCAGCAACAGCCACTAATATTGCTGTTTTTTCTAAGTGTGATGGTGGCTGTTTCCAATAGGTTTTGGTGTTCATGGCAGTGCTTCATGGCAGAGCTACACCAAGTCTACAGGATTACTTTATTACTTCCTAAATGTCTCTGTGTACATGTCATGTCACAATGCACACACACTAGCAGTGTGGAAATTAGCCATTAATTATTTCGGCCCTTTGTTAAGAAATATGACATTCTCTCAGATTAGCAGCATATTTTCTGACCAAATTATGGTACTTTAACTGCACTGTACTATTTAACTAACCAGAATTTCACCAATATGGAGAAGGGTCTCCTTACTGGAGCCATCTACCTTTTTTTCCCCAAATGTGAGTGTGAAACTGTTGATCACCTATTACTACTTAATAAAGTAGAACTAGTTGGATTCTCACATGAAGTAGTAAATGGTTCAGTAATTGTTTCCACAATAGAATATCTGTTGTTTATTTAAACAACTCCTCTGAATGCAGAGCAATTTCCAAAGGACCAGTACTAGGCCCCTTTCTGTTCTTGCCATCTGTTAACACTCAATATGTTCTACCCAGTAGCTACTTAAAGCTATATGCAGATGATATAGCTTTAACTTCAGCACACAAATCAGTTAATGCACATAATTTACAACCCAAGAACAATTTTACATGTATGTAATTGGCTCATAGACAATAGACCTACAGTCAATATTAAAAGTCCTCGGTTATATTTTTTTGGTACCCATCAGATGCTACACATTACAACATCCTACCATTGCTGACACAATAGAAAATAAAATCCAGAATATAATTAAGTAAAGATATTTGACATTATGCTTGACCAGCATCTATCCTTTATCATACACACAGATAAACAAGTCAATAAAGCATTGTACAGAATTTCTCACCTTTTAACAACAGAAGCACACATTGTTATGAAGAAATGTTCTCATCCACTGACAGGAATGTGTATCATGACTTTTATCCCTTTATTCTTAGCAAAGCACTTCCACCTTACAAATCACAGAAAGCAAAATGCTGAGATTTATTCCTTCTGTTTCCCAAAGAAAATATCATTATGATTCTACTGAAAGGGCTAAATGACTTCCAGATGAAGCTAGAGCACAGTTTCTATTGAATACACTCACTTTCACGCTGTTTAATAATAGCTACTGTCCACTATTAAACAACTGTTCTTTATGAGAAGCATATAGTCTGCATAGCTCTCAGCTGTTTCTCCCAGAAAATGATGATTTTTGTATTCAGATAAGAGGGCGGCATAAATACTGAGTGGCCCCTTTAAATTACAGTTACTTACAGTCCTTGCCCAGCCACTTCATCACCACACTGCCCATCATTGTTGCAATGGCTGCACATGTGCATTTGGCATGTCTGTGAGCCAAGGCATTATGCTAACTTCCTGCCCACAATCTATGATACGTCTCCAAGGGCAAGCACCGCAGCAAACCATAATAAGTAGTACAAATATATATATATATATTTGATCAGAGAAGTGAGTAGTAGCAGAGGTGTATTAGATGAGGAGGATCTGTAGTAGCTGACTCTGAAGTGCAGTGGATTAGCAAGGAGGAAGTAAGGATAGCTATGAAGAGGATGAAGAACGGAAAGGCTGTTGGTCCAGCTGACATACCTGTGGAAGCATGGAGGTGTTTAGGTGAAATGGCAGTGGAGTTTTTAACTAGATTGTTTAATGAAATCTTGGAAAGTGAGAAGATGCCTGAGGAATGGAGAAAAAGTGTTTTGGTACCGATTTTTAAGAATAAGGATGATGTACAGAGCTGTAGTAACTACAGAGGGATTAAACTGATCAGTCACAGCATGAAGTTATGGGAAAGAGTAGTGGAAGCTAGGTTAAGAAGGGAGGTGATGATTAGTGATCAGCAGTATGGTTTCATGCCAGGAAAAAGCACTACAGATGTAATGTTTGCTCTGAGAGTGTTGATGGAGAAGTACAGAGAAGGTCAGAAGGATTTGCATTGTGTCTTTGTGGATTTAGAGAAAGCATATGACAGGGTGCCTAGAGAGGAGTTGTGGTATTGTATGAGGAAGTTGGGAGTGGCAGCGAAGTATGTAAGAGTGGTACAGGATATGTACGAGGGTAGGGTGACATCGGTGAGGTCTGCGGTGGGAGTGACAGATGTATAGAACCTCAGAACGTAACAACCCAAACAGAAACCTGGTGCAAAGCTGAAAAACCACGAACACAGCTCGAAAAATGACAAATCTTTAATTCCAAGTGAAAAACATCCACGGGTTAAGCGCTTTCATCTGCAAACATACAGACTTCCTCAGAACATTTAAACACTGATTTTTCAAACATTTATATAGCAAAAAAGGCGCCACATTGGTACACAAATTTAAAGCAACATCATCTTATAACACTAAACTAATGAATTAATAAATATGTTATAATTCATTCTTAAAATCTATATGTAGTATTTCCAACTTTAAAAACATCTCATAAAAACCTATAAGTGTATGAATATGATAATATGAATATATATAAATATATAAAATATTGCAAAAACCAATGATAAATATCCAATATATGAATAACTGATTCTATGTAAGAATATGATTGCATACTAGAAAATAATAAACACATATATATATATATATATATATATATATATATATATATATATATATATATATATATATTTAAGTATGGGGACGGCATAAAAGACTACCCTAATACCAAAAAGGGTTTTATACTGATACTTAAATATATATATGTTTATTATTTTCTAGTATGCAATCATATTCTTACATAGAATCAGTTATTCATTTATTGGATATTTATCATTGGTTTTTGCAATATTTTATATATTTATATATATTCATATTATCATATTCATACACTTATAGGTTTTTATGAGATGTTTTTAAAGTTGAAAATACTACATATAGATTTTAAGAATGAATTATAACATATTATTTATTCATTAGTTTAGTGTTATAAGATGATGTTGCTTTAAATTTGTGTACCAATTTGGCGCCTTTTTTGCTATATAAATGTTTGAAAAATCAGTGTTTAAATGTTCTGAGGAAGTCTGTATGTTTGCAGATGAAAGCGCTTAACCCATGGATGTTTTTCACTTGGAATTAAAGATTTGTCATTTTTCGAGCTGTGTTCGTGGTTTTCCAGCTTTGCACCAGGTTTCTGTTTGGGTTGTTACAGAGTGGCAGATGTGTTTAAGGTGGAGGTGGGATTACATCAAGGATCAGCTCTGAGCCCTTTCTTATTTGTAATGGTGATGGACAAGTTGACAGACGAGATCAGACAGGAGTCCCCATGGACTATGATGTTTGCAGATGACATTGTGATCTGTAGTGAGAGTAGGGAACAGGTGAAGGAGACCCTGGAGAGGTGGAGATATGCTCTAGAGAGAAGAGGAATGAAGGTCAGCAGGACTAAGACAGAATATATGTGTGTGAATGAGGGAGAGGATAAAGGAATGGTGAGGATGCAAGGAGTAGAGGTGGCAAAGGTGGATGAGTTTAAATACTTGGGGTCAATAGTTCAGAGTAACGGTGAGTGTGGAAGAGAGGTGAACAAGAGAGTACAGGCAGGATGGAGTGGGTGGAGAAGAGTGTCAGGAGTGATTTGTGACAGATGAGTACCAGTAAGAGTGAAAGGAAAGGTCTACAAGAGGGTAGTGAGACCAGTTATGTTATATGGGTTGGAGACAGTGGCATTGACAAAAAGGCAGGAGTCAGAGCTTGATGTGGCAGAGTTGAAGATGTTAAGATTTGCACTGGGTGTGACAAGGATGGACAGGATTAGGAATAAGGATTAGGAATAAGTATATTAGAGGGTCAGCCCAGGTTGGAAGGTTTGGAGACAAGATTACATTGGTCTGGACATATGCTGAGGAGGGATGCAGAGTATATTGGGAAAAAGATGCTAAGGATGAAGCTGCCAGGTAACAGGAAAAGAGGAAGGCCTAAGATAAGGTTTGTGGATGTGGTGAGAGAGGACATGCAGGTGATTGGTGTGACAGAGCAAGATGCAGAGGACAGGAAGAAATGGAAACAGTTGATCTGCTGTGGCGACCCCTAATGGGAGCAGCCGAAAGAAGAAGAAGATCTGCAGTAGCTGACTCTGACTCCTCAGGTCTGATATTGCTCTGTCCAACCACTCAGCCATGGCTAAATGCACCAGAGTTTGCATGCATGAATATTTTAACCACAGTTATATTATTTAATGCATAGTTGTATAACTAGCTGATTGTAAGGCAGCAGTTTTTGATAAGTAAGGTAAACATGCACATTTTTTACACCAGTGCATGCACTGTAACAGTGCAGCTAGTTTCTAGAAGTATCTGATGCATGCCATTGACTTTAGCCCTTCATTAGATTTGTCCCAGCCTTATATTTGACTTGCAAGGCATGAGAATGATCAGTAGGTCCCTTATGATTAAAACACCTTTTGTTAGGTCTTGGATTGCTTTGTGTGTGTGTGTGTGTGTGTGTGTGTGTGTGTGTGTGTGTGTGTGTGTGTGTGTGTGTGTGTGTGTGTGTGTGTGTGCGCGCGTGTGTGTGTGTGAGAGACACTGAAAGTAGAAAATAATATTTTTGATAATAGGTGTAAATAAAAACTGCTATACTCTGCACCTGTTGTCATGTTTAAAGCCTTGCTTGTATGAGCACAATACGCCCATCCCTTCCTGTTCTTCCCAGCATGCCTGTTGTTTGTGTTCAGTAAGAAACAGGTGACAGAAAAATGTATCCTTTTGTGTCATTCTGACATAAAACCAGTATACATGTCTAGTGGATTTTATTAATTTGTTTAGGAAAAAGAATAAGTGGGTTTGACCACCTGAGTGTGCTTTTTCACAATTTTACAGAGGAAGTAAAGATAGATAATATATCGTGTAAAGTTTTATGATAAACAGTTACAACATCTGGTGTGTAGTTTTCTTTAAGGTGATTAAAGTCGTATATAATTATGTGATAGCCATGATAAAGTTTATATCAGGGTATACAGTCAAAGGGATTGACAGTTAAATATCCAGGTACAGTATTTAGGGGGACAAGTTTATTTTTGCACAATGTGAGATTAATGGTGTAAAGAAGAAGGAGTGAACATTATTATTAGTTTAAATGGGAAGATTACTACAAAAATGTGTAATCTGTGTTTGAAATAATGGTAGTAGTGTATGCTAGAAATGAGACTATATAAAAGTCACAAGTAGGATGTGGAAGTTAGTAAATATGATGGGCATCTAATGAGAAATAAGAGCGGTTTAAAGTTTTTGGCCGAAGTCTTTTTCTCTGCACTAAATTTATCTTGAAATAAAATATGTTGATATTTTGCATCATTTTATACTCTTCAGTTTTTTTTTTTAATTTGTGATTTTGTAATCTGTGATCCTGAATGATAAAGTATCCCACAATCTTTCCTGAAGTGAGACAAATTATACTATTAGGCATGCAAATATTATGACAATTGGATGTCCACATTTTTGGCTGTATATACCTACTTTTCAAGAGCCTTTGTCCAGTTTTCTATGTCTGCAGTTGGGAGGTATGAATATAAATTAAGACATCAGTCAACTTTGTTTACAAAGACCCTTACAAAGGTCTTCTGTAAAGTTGCCCTAGCTACTAACCTTTATTAGGTCAGTGACCTCGTGCTGAGCGTCATTCAGTCAGTGACCTCATCCTCTTTCACAATCCCCTAAAAAGTCATCTAATAATTTTGTACAGGTGGAAATGCTTTGATGACGCAGGTTAACAACTGCCTTAAAGCCATTTCAAATTAAACTGGATGACTTGCTTTAGCCTCCAAGGGACAAACATTGTGGAAGTCCATACCTCTAATACTGCATGTTGGGTATGACATTTGGTTATGAATTTAATACATTTTATAACTGCAATGACTGCCTTACTTTTCAGTATATTTTGTGTGCCTGTATTGTTGTTGCCTCATGGCTGAGGTTGCAGCAGAAAAACAGTTTTTGGATCATCCAACCTACGCCTGCAAAAATGAATAAATAAAAAGTCATTTATTGTATATGTATGGTATCATTTGTGATGATGACAGAACTTTGCTCAAGACTAGCTGCTTACCTACCTCATAAACATACAAGAACTCAGCAATGTCCCTCTTCATATCTTCCAAGATGGAGCTTCAAAGGCCAGTCAGTTTAATGTGACTAATAACCAGGTTGTATTTATATTTTGGGTAAAGGGATCTAGGTGCCTTCATAACATGAATTATGGCACTAGAGAGACAGGTGACCATTACTCTGTCTTTTGCTAATCCAGGTATGTGGTTCATCAGTATGTTCAACTTTAATTCACCTATGACAAGGATTGTTTTATGTACCAATATGCTCTGGGTACCTTAAGGTCTTATGTCTACTGCTCAAGCGACCCAGGTTTGTGGTAGAAACAATAGCTTGTTTGCAAGGTGAGGTGTGATTCTACTTCTGAAGTCTAGACACATTATTATATTGCCTTGGAGGATTAAGAGGCTTGGAAGGTATTTTTAGTACCTCAGCATAAGTGGGATCTCATGCTAGTATTGTGTAGTCTGGGTGTGTAGTGAGCAATGGCACAGGCAATCTGGGTACATGGAAGACATAGGAGGTTCACACCCCGTTGAAGTAAGTATCCAAACCTCTGGCAAACTGATTCTATGTCTGGTATCAATATGAGTTTGTCAGTGAACATGAAGCAGTTCCTACACTGCCTTGAAGGCTGACAACAGAAGCATCACAGGCAGACTGTGCTCCCATGATGTCTAGTAATCTTGCAGAATCGGTATAAATAGGTATTGCAGTATGCTAGCTTAGATAGTTCAAGATATAGCAATGGTAGTCTGGGTGAATATTATGCAGAAATGTAGTACAGTAATAGGCAATGAACAGCCAGTTATACTATTCTTGGTAAATATTACAACACAGTCAAACCAGAATGGGCAAACAGATACAATATTCTCAGTACTTTATTGTAAGAAAATAGCATACGTTTTAGGCATGTGTACCACAAAGCTTAAATAAGATCTATATGGCAGAGACAACACAGGTTAAAGGCTCAGGAACCATACAAGTATACGTGTGTGAGATGCAAGTATTCACTAGCCACAATGTAGCATGGATTAGCATGCTCATGCGCAACACAGTATACAGCAGCTTAGCACAGATGCATGCTGAGCTGTACAACAAACTATAAACTAAAATAATGAAAATGATAAGGCAGCAAATAGGAACAAGCAGTGATCACAAGTCAATGGCAAAATCTTATCCTGAACACTGCTTTCTTTGATTATCTCACAAGAGAAAACTGCAGTATACCCAAATGAAAAAAAATCACTAGAGGAAAGAACACAGGTCACAATATTAGCTTGTGGGACTAGTAAAATAAAGTCATTTCCTTGGTGCTCTAGACATCAAACGTTAATCATGTTCAGCAGTTAATAGCTTAAGTGTGCAACATGCAGCACTGGGCATAAATATGCACTGAGTTGTATAAAATACTACAAAAATGCAAATTATAAGGCAGCCAATATGAGCAAGTAATGCTAGCAAACTATTAGTAAAATCGGTACTTATGTATTATCACAACCAGATTTTCACGCTAACGCTGGTTGCTTCTGTTTTCCTTTAGAAAACGAAATTAACAGTATTAAAACTAAATAAAGTCTTTTCTATAATAGTTGTAATTTGTAGTACTATTTAACCTTGAAAACACTGAGAAAATAACATTGTAAAATAGCTTGTCCCTTTTTCTAAGATTAACTCATGTCAGTCATGCTGTGTGATGCGTGTTCCTCAGCAAAATAACTGCTTTGAAGGGCTACTGAGTCCAATCGCTGATAACTCCCCCCTCCCCCCACACATACCAACAGAAAAACAACGAATGAGCCACGCATAGCTTTCCAGCTGTAAAACATGCAGAAATCCCTGAGGTACATCCAGAGTTTGTCCCAATATGCCACCATTAAAACACCAAAACGTACCCACCAAAACAAACCAAACCACACCTGGTAACTTCTGCCATCATGGCAGCGCCATGAAAAACTACCCTGGATTACCTGTCAACATCATGCCCCCATCACTCTTGCAAGCCCTTAATTCCTGCAAGTTTCTGTCACGAAGGTTAACCTACAAAACTACAGCTGAAAAATAAGTGAAGGTATTTTCGAAAAGCACCTAACATATGCACGATAACTGCCAAAGTCCTTTCCGGCCAAATACACGTGCAAACACAACCACTCCAAAGTAAAGGGGAAAGCTATTTTCAAGCCTTCCTTTTTCAGTTGTTTAACCGATAAACCTTCCTAAAAGCAGAAAACATTCAAGAAAGCATGGTTCTGAGCTTTTTAATACTTTCTCGGTGCTACTTGACACAACGAGAAGCAAGCAGCATTACCGCAAAAATCTGGTGGCGATAATACGTAAGTACCGTAAAATCACATTCTCCACATTGCTCATTTTCCTTTTGACATATGAAAAAACTGCAATACCCTAAGATAAAACAATCACCACTAACAAGGGACACAGTTCAAATAATAAAGTCACTTCCCTGTTGGTCTAGGGATCACAGCTGGTTAAATCCATTAGATAGGAGCTTAGTTATGTACTGTATAGCAATTCAGCACAAATATGCACTGAGATGTGCAAGTACAAAAATATTAAACAAAGCAAAATATCAACTAGCCAGTAGGAACAAGTAATGTTAGCAAGTCAATAGTAAATGTACAAACAAACACACAGACTCCAATGGATATAAGGTACATGCCAAGTAAACAAGTCAATAACAAAAAAAGAAGCTGCACTGAAGCATGGCCAATAAAACGTAATATACTCATGTTTCGATGGGGTTAGTTGATGTTCCTTCTTTGCTCCTTTTTATGTTGAAGATATTCATTCTGCTATTTTAACATCTGATATGATGTACAGTGTTGTATTTGCTTATGAATTAACAGATGTGAGGATTTTGTATACGGAAATAACATGGCATAGTTGTTTGCAACATTTTTTAATATGCATTTGTGACTCACTGACTGCTGCATCCAGTTTGAGATTTTATTATATAGGAAGTTTTTTTGTTTTATTTTATTATGTTATTTTAACTTTTTTAGGTTGGTGTTACTGTTTCTTTAAAGGTTTGAGCTGCCTTGTAAATTGGAACTATCTTATTGGCTGGTCAATTTTTGAATTTTTATTTAAGCACTGTTTTGGATGTGTAATAGTTTTTAGAGTGTGAAAAAGGGAACATGGTTCATGAAAGCCCTTACTCAAGTAAAGTATATTAAGTCGACAGTAAAATCACATTTTGAACACTATTCATTTCCTTTCTCTCACAAGAGTAAATTGCAGTATCACAAACATAAATATCACCACCAACAAGGCATATAGGTGACAGTATTAGCTCAAGTGTCTAGGTATCACAACTTGGTCATGTCTGGCAGATAGGGGGTTGGGTATATAATGTGCAGCAGCTTGACACAAGTAAACTAAGAAACCATGTCTATCAATGCACTAAACACTAAACCTATCCACTATACAGTAACGTCACCCATTGCATTCCAAAAGGCCTGACAGATACATTGTCATGCAAATTTAGTTTAAACTTTACCCTGTCCACCCTTGTCTTCCCTCCCACTTGATATGCTACGCCTCTAAAATCACTGTAGTCAGATCCCGCAATCCCTATCCAAAGCTAAAAGTAATACCAGTATGGAGCACAACAACATACCTAGATGCATCCTCATCATTGCTAAGTACAAGCTATCAGAACTCCTCATTTCTTCCAACCTTACCTTAGCCTCTAGGCTTGTTCCAGAAATCTAGAAAACTGCTTTATTAATCTCCTACATAAGCAGTTCTTCTTCTGACCCTGATAATTCTAGGTGCCAATCAGTCTTGTCAGCTTTATACATAAAGCTATAATAATATATGAGCTTATAACAGCAGATATAAGCAACATTACTGACTTTAACACAAACCTGCTGGTTTTGTGAAGAGCAGGTCCTGGCTTTTGAATATGGTAAGTTTCTTTAATAATGGACAATAAGCTGCCTATCTAGATTTAGCCAAGGCTTTAAATAGTACTCCTCACACTGGCAGTATAGTCATATTAGTAAATCATACTATAAAACTGTACATTGTCTGTTGAAGTGCTAACTAGCTATCTGATAGAGCTCAAGCTGTGCAAATTGCAGGTACATTCTCAGAATATACATTTGCAATTAGTGGTGTCCTGTATGGTTCAGTGCTGAGACTTCCCCTCTACAGCATCTGTTTTGGTGACTTCCATGCCAAAGCACCAGGAGTATGGCTATCCAAATTTGCTGATGACTGATATAACCCTTATGTATGTAATTAGACAGCAAATTGACTCATAAAGAGAACCTAGGAAGTACAGGTATGTGGCTCTACCTCCTCCCAAAAAAGAATGTCACTAGCAGAAGTCCCTAGGGTTCAGTCCTTGGGCCACTCCTCTTTGTCATTTATTTCTCAAATGTCAAAGCTAATGTTAAAGGTTTGTGGCTGACCAGGTCTGCAGATAACTGCAAACATGCTATCATAAACTCCCCAGAAGATACCAGGATTCTACAAGAGAGTCTGTTCCAAACAATCATCATCATCATCCCCATTTTTCACATTTTCTACATGAGATCAGGCTGAAATGTCAACTGGTACCATCTCTCTCTAATCAATGCCACTTTCCTGCCTTCTTCCTGACTGTCACAGGTGTTCTCTCATACAATCCATCCACCTCTGTGCTGGATGCCCTTGTTACCTATTGCTTTCTTCCTGTCTGCCCCAAATCTTCTCCACCAGATTGTCTTCTGCTTTTCTGCACATGCCCAAACCACCGTAATCTGTTCTCTTTGACCTTTTCTGCAATTAGAGCTACTTTGGCTTCTGCTCTTATGTCTGTTCCACAGTGTGCACTAATTCTACCAATGTTTCTGGGGCTTTGAACCACTACAGTACTGCCTAAATCAGCTTTCTTGGGACCTTGTCACATGCTTTCTTCAAGTCTAGGCATGCCACTTGGACTCTTTCCTCATCTCTAGCATCTTCTCAACTATCTGTCTCACAGCAAACATCAGATCAGTTGTGCTACTTCTTGATCTGAATCTGACCTGGCCATATACCATCTTATTTCCCACTGATCTGCGTATTTGTCAGTCACCTTCTCCAGAACTTTCATGAAACACGATAGGAGAGTTGGATACCTCTGTACTGCCCACAGTTGGGATTGTCCCCTTTGTTCTTGAACATGGGCACCAGTATGCTCATTCTCCAGTCATCTGAGATATGCCTTTCTCTCCACACTGCTATGAGTACTATCAGGAGCCATTTTCCCTATCTCATGCATCTTTATCATATCTGCTGTCCATCATGTTACAATAACATTAACTGCTTATCTTTCCACAGACCATCTTCCCCATCTAACCCTCACTTAATCATCTCCAATTTGCTCTAAATCCCTCCTCCAGCAGTCTAGCAACCTCACTATGAGACAGGTTATTTGACCCACAAATGTTTGTCCCTCATTGCATCTTACACTAAGAAGCTGTACTAAATTGAAAGCTGATGTGTACATTGGAATATGTTGAAATCCTCAACCACCTTTGTCTCTGGGTGCTAATAACCTTTGCTTTGCTGTGCAAAATGTGTTCTTATCTGCAACATATAGTTTTTTTACACCTTGAAGCTCATGCAGACTTTGATGAGCACCATCCCAAGGTATATTCTGTATCAGGTAATTAACAATCATCATGACCATATTTCTAATAATATTTATTTTCCTAGCCAATGAAATAAATGTAGTGTGTCCCTCTTTCAGAAGATTTTTTTTTAACTCTGTCTGTTGTATCTCTAATTTTCTATTCTACCTAATTTTTATTGTATACCCTGCTTTTAATCTTAAGTACACAAGTAGTGCCAGTTTCCTAACAGGGTCATATGAGCCTTTACCCCATTCATCTCCAGTCTTAATTAGTTTGGATTTGTATTGGTTTATTCCTGAAAACTGAATAAAGTTTTGGAAACACTCCAAAACACCTGGCAATACCTTATCCTCCATTTCCGCCAATAATATGCAACCATCTGCAAATAGCTGAAAATAAGAGCTCCTTGTTTCCTGAGCATGTAACTTTTCTAGTACTGCCCTCACTGAAATAGCCAGCTCTTCAATGACCAAACAGAAAGAGATTTGGGGAGAGTGGACACCCTTGCCTGGTGTCTCTTCAAATATAACCTCTCTTTAAACACTTACCGTCAATCAAAATATCAAAGATAGGAGCTGTATATAAGGCCTGTACCCATCCTATATATATTTTCTCCAAATCCTCTTGTCTCTAGAATAGTAAACAAAAACTTCTAGTTAACATTATCAAAATAGTTTTTGATATTGAAGAGTGCTACACCTGCTTCTTTGCTTCATCTACTGCTCTGCCAATATTTATTTATTATACTGCAAGCATTTTATTGCACTAATATTTATTATATTGCACTCATAAGAATTTATTCAAGCAAGTCAAACAGTGCGCATATAAGTCTTATATCCCATAATTCTATACTCTTGGACTAAATGGAAGGTCAGCCAGCTTCTCATCCCTCAGTTGCCAGGCTTACAGCACATGGTCAACTTAGGTATTGTAGAAACTGCCTGATGTTCACAGAAAATGAACTTATTTTGACACAAACTATCTACAAGAGATGCAAATGTTTAGCTAGTAATGAAGCATTACTCTCACATATGAACATGGTCTGTGGGCATCACACAACTTCACAGCACTCCATACAAATACCTGGAAAATTACCATATATTGAGTCTGTAAAAAAGTCATAGCTTAAGTCTCCAAGGTCAAACAAGGATAGGACTCAATAGAAATCAAACACTACAACACATATTACTACACCCAGAGCTGGGAGTCACCAGAAAAAATGTCCTCAAAATCCAGTACACATAAACCCTTTACTAATAAAAATATACTGGGGATGGGTGATTCCATAGTCAGGCACACATACTCTATTTTCACAAGGCGGGACAAAAATAGGGTGGCAGACAGTTATTTTTTAGATGTCAAGATCTTTAGCTTTGCAAAAGCTCTCATGACTTTCAAGCTGAATAAGTATAACTATGACATAGTGGTGGTCCATGTGGTATAAATGATTTGTCAAGCAAAAATCTGTGGGATATGCAGAGACATTTCTGAGCTTTCATGTGTGTCATAAATGCAGGAAATATCCTAGCATTGAGCAGAAGCCTCATTTCTCCAAGAATGATGCTGGGGTATAAAGAAACAATGACTGGTTTCAACAAGTGAATACATGGTATCATTAGTAGGGGATCCACTATGTGTCAGCTTGGGATGAGTTGCTGCACAGATTTACTTACTTTGCCAAGGCTGGCTCGTCACTTTTTCAAGGCTTCCACATACTGACTAAAGCCCATGATGCCCCTATAGTGCCTTTTTAGGCAAAGTCCAGCTAATGGATCTCTCAGCCTATGAAACAAAATAAATCAAGAACCAGACAACATCAAGGTAGCACTGCTAAACACAAGGAGTCAAAAAACTGCCTGACCTTGATCCTATATTTTGAGCACATTCATGCCTGTATTATTACTGAAGCTTGGTTTAAAAATGGAAAAAGTACTCCATCTGTACCAGAATTTTGTGCCTACCTCTGCTTTAGACCCCATGGGAAGATGGACACATATTGAGTGACAACTTATTTCTAGCTCTCCCAGTGTGAAAACAAACTCAGCAGAGAAGGCCAGTAGACTTATGTTTATGGGTAAATTTCAGTAACTGGTTAGTAAGTGCACTGCCTGGATGCCAGGAATAAAAAAAAATACAGAAGACCTGGAAAAGATTCAGCTACAAAAAGTGAGGAAGAAACACTGAATGGAGAGAGTTCTGCAGTAGTTCAGCAAAAAGCAATGCAACCTTCAGACACGACTTCCAGTAACCTACAGGAAGATATAAGACAACCACATACAGAACTGGTTAAAATAAAGAAAACACTGATGGAGTATATCAACACAAACAACAAAAATTTACAAGAACATTAAAAAAGTTTGCAATAATATTTTTTAAAAAAGTATTTTTTAAAATAACTGAATGTGAATTTATCAAACTTCCATTCAATAAATATTAAATATTAAATAACTTATAAAAATGCCTTTCAATTCATATACTATTATAAAATCTACATGTACAAATATTAAAACACTGTGCTATGAACATGTTAATATACAACTGATTACATGTAAATTTATAATGTTGTCTCCTTAACTTGTGAATCACAGTCTGGCCATTCTTAATTTGAGCACACTTTTAATATTTATACTATCATTTAGACCGGGACTTGTGGCTGCATCCAATTTTAGTTGCCACAACAATTCCTTGTATTCCAAATGCGTTTCCCAGTCTCCCCCTCTACTGTCCACTTGCACCTGTTCTAACACTATAAATTTTATAGACATTTCAGGACATAATAATAGGTGTTTATAAAAGGCATTTGTATCTTTTTTCTTTGAAACCTCATACATGTGTTCGTAAATTATCTTTCTCAGAGACCTTTCCATTTTACCTACATAGAAACTGTGGCACTTGGTACAATGACCTAAGTAAACAATCCCTTGTGTTGCACAGTTTGCATGAATGCTAGCTTTAAAACAAAAATTCCTAGATGGAATATATAAGGAATCACTGTTTATAATATGTGTACATTGTTTACAGCTTTCACATTTGTAGGTACCTTTTTTCAACTTACTATTATTACTAGTTCTTTCTTGTTGTTGAAATTTCTCAAATAAATCCTTTATATTGGTGTCCCTACGTCTTATGAACTTAGGATGCTTTGGAATATATTTACATAATTCTTCATGTCCAGTTAGAACCGGACAAAATTTATTAATCACCCCTTCAATTTGCTGTGAATCAGTTGAATAGGTGTGGATGTAGCTGTTAATAAACACCGCTGTATTGCTTTCACTAGCATTCTCTACGCCATTCTGACCTAGGCCTAATAAAGGTGGAAATTTTTGCTCCCTATGTTCTATGACTTCCTTGCCTAACATGTCTATCAAGTCCTCTGGATACCCCCTTTCCAAAAACATGTTTTTTATTTTCACCATTTCTTCCATGAAGAATTCTAAGGTGCTCGACATTCTTGAAGCCCTTACCATTTGCCCCTTAACTATACCTTTCTTTTGATAGTAAGGGTGACCACTTGCATAATGTAAATAGGTATTGGAAAAAGTGGGTTTCCTGAACAATTTGGATGTGAACCTTTTGTTGATACAGTCCTTAAAAATTGCAAACATCCAAATAATTCATTTTTTCTTCACTTAAACTATACGTGAATGACAAAAAATTAGTTGTGGAATTAATGTATTCGACAAATTCCATGAATTGTGTCTCAGTGCCTGTCCACAAAATACTTATGTCATCCAAGAACCTTGTGTAATGTTTAATGCATTCTTTCCATTGAGTTGAAAAGATAAATTCCTGTTCCCATTTGTGTAGTATAATATTGGCATACATGGAGGCACAAGGTGCTCCCATTGCAACCCCCTTCCTTTGTCTGTAAATTTCTCCATTGAAAAACATGAAATTGTTCTTTAATATAATCTCCATGAATTCCACTAGCAAATTAATGGTATTGGTTGACAAATTTGATTCTCTGACTAGTATTTCATTAAACCATTCTAGCCCCTGTTCATGAGGGATACTTGGGAATAGGTCTACAACATCAATGGTAATTAGTAATAAATCCACTTGAAATAATTCTCTCTGAATTCTTCTTAAGAAGTCCCAAGAGTCTTTACATATATATTGCAGTGTTGTAGCAAAACTTTTCAATTTGTAATCAACAAATTTGCCTATAGGCTCCAAGACACCTCCTTTTCCTGAAACAATCGGCCTGAACTTTAATGGTTCTAGACCTTTATGTGTCTTTGGAATTCCAAAAATTATAGGAATTTTGGGTTTGTTAACATTTAAATAATTATAAAGTTCTTCATTGATAAACCCTTGTAATAAATGGTCAGTTAAAGTGTATTTAATTTTGGAATAAGCCAGATTCACTTCACTTCTAGAGACTAGTTCATACTTTTCAGAGTTTTGCAATAAATCAAACATGTGCATTTCATATTCTTGTGTGTACATCAAGACTAACCCCCCTCCCTTGTCTGGTTTCATGGTTCGACACTTTTCATTCCTTAAATACTGTATTAGTGATATTTCCTCTGCCTTCATATTCACAGGAACTCTTTCTACTCTTTTGCTAATGATCTTTCTTATCTCTTTAGTGGCCATCTCTTCAAATATTTTTAGACATGGGTGGGTTGGGGGATTAAATGTACTGGCCCTCGCTAATATGTTTTTATTGTGGGGCTGTCCATTGAAATTTAAAATTAAATTCATCTGTCTTACAAATAGTTTTAAGTCTATTAAAGCTTCTGACAATTCAGTTGGATAGGCAGGAATAAAATGCAGGCCTTTTGTAAATAAATCAAAGTACTCTTTTTTGATTTCCACTTCCGTAAAATTATATATCATAAAATTCTTATCTTTGACTATATTATAGTTTTTACCTTCTGCATTCTCATGTAAAATTTTCACTTCCTGACCATTGTGGATTGAGAAACTGATGTTATCACTGTCTAAATCTATGTTTTCCTCCAGTTCTGTTGTTGGTAAGTCTCCCCCCTTCCCATGAACCTGTCCTGGGGAAAGTGAAAATCCTGGTGTGTATTTTTTCTACTTTTTTCTGCTATTCTTTCACTCCTTCTCAATGTTTCAGTAGGTGGTTCTGCATGGTCATTTCTATATGTGTTAGCTTGTATTCGATTCCCATTATAATCAACACTTCGTTTGTTTTTCATGACTACAGGATATGCTAACCCTTCCCTATTTTCATTCAAATCCCTTTCTAACTTGTGGATTTTCCTATTAAGAATTTTCAAACAATATTGATCCACTTCATCAAATACACTGTCATAGCCTTTTTTAACAGACAAAAAACCTGAACTGTTAACTAATTTCTCATTCATAACATTTAAATCCTTCAGAAGTGCATTAGACTTAGCTTCATATTCTTCCACCATAACTTCTAGCACCTGCAAACCAGCCCTGTTAAAAATATTACATAACTTGTCATAATACATTGTACCTGGCTGTACGTTGTTTGGGAATTTAAAACAACGCAGCCCCTTAGGTACTCGTTCAACATTAACACATTCTTTGAGGTAATTAATCTCCAACTGATTAGTTTTGTAAGAATAAAGTCTTTCTTTTAAAACGTTAAACTGATGTTCAATATCAGATTGATCTAGTTGCACAGTACCTTGTTTAAACCAGAACTGCTTGTCTGTCCAAACATTAAAATTGAATTGGTTGCTGTGAGTTTCAGAATCAAGTTGACGCTGCCCACGAACTGCATCCACAAAACTGACATTGGCTTGCTGTGAGGAAGTCGAACCTTTACTTGAATTATTAAAAAATCTCTTTTGAGCAACCATCACCTCTGGCGTTATTCGCGTTGTTCTCTGCTCAAGAGCCTGTTCCTGATTACCGGGTATGCCACAGGAAGTCCCGCCTTTATTACCTTTTAGCGTCTCGTTTAATTGGGTTATGAGGTCCAGCACTTTGTTGAACTCTGCCCTGGTCACAGGAGCATCTTGGCTTTCAGTGCCAAGCGCTGAGGGCGTTCTAAGAAAATCCTCCGCTACTGAATCTTCAGCCATGGATCGTAGAACTGTATCAGAATTTTGTGCCTACCTCTGCTTTAGACCCCATGGGAAGATGGACACATATTGAGTGACAACTTATTTCTAGCTCTCCCAGTGTGAAAACAAACTCAGCAGAGAAGGCCAGTAGACTTATGTTTATGGGTAAATTTCAGTAACTGGTTAGTAAGTGCACTGCCTGGATGCCAGGAATAAAAAAAAATACAGAAGACCTGGAAAAGATTCAGCTACAAAAAGTGAGGAAGAAACACTGAATGGAGAGAGTTCTGCAGTAGTTCAGCAAAAAGCAATGCAACCTTCAGACACGACTTCCAGTAACCTACAGGAAGATATAAGACAACCACATACAGAACTGGTTAAAATAAAGAAAACACTGATGGAGTATATCAACACAAACAACAAAGGATTGGTAAAAATGGAAGAAACTTTAAACAAATATTCAGATGAGATGATAAAGCTGCAAAAATCAGAGGTCGAAATAAAGAAAAGACTGGCTGAATATGAAACTGCTCAGGAAGAGATGTTTAAAAAAATAATAGAATTAGAAGACAGAGCACGTAGGAAAAAAATGAGGTTTTTAGCTATACCAGAGAAGCTGGAAGGAACAGACTGCATTAGTTTTATGAAACCACAAATAAGCAACTGGACTGGTACTCCACAGCAGGAGTTGTTAGTTGAAAGGGTGCATTGTGTATATGCTCAAACCTGGCTATAAGAAAGCAACCTAGACCTTTAATAGTAAAGATGCAATCCTACCAGAAGAATAAGTTGATTTTTATTTATTTATTTATTTTATTTTACATTTGTTGACCGGGCTAGTCTAACTGGATACATGTCCATTTTCAGTACAGGCCCGGGAAGAAAAGCTCCAAGCAGCAATAATGACAACAATGCAGTAAAATTAAAATTAAAATTGGTACAACGTTTACATTAAAAGATAGGGTTAAGCAGAGTTATTTAGAAATATTTAGGCTAGAATAAAATACCATGACTAGAAACAAAAAAACAGAAACATTTTTTTTTTTTTTTTTTTTTTTGAGAAAGAGCAGGATGGGCAAGAGATATCGGTCAGGGTTAGAGCAGGGGCAAAGCCAGTGGGATTTATGATATTCTTTAAGATGCTTCTTATAAAGCAGAGTAGAAGTAAGGTTGGAAAGTTCAGAAGGAAGATGGTTCCAGCTCTTTCCTATGGTGTTTGTGAAGAGTGAGTCCCCAGCTTTGTTGTTGGATTTAATGGAAGAGATTTGAAGTTTATTTGCTGAACGTAGGGTTGCAAGGTTTTTGTAAGGGGAGATGAGATTAGTGAGTATAGGGGTATGCTTGGGGTAGTAGAGTATCTTATGGGAGATAACAAATTGTTGAAAAAGTAGTTGGTTTTGTAGTTCTAACCAACCCAGTTGTTTGAGGTTGTGGCAATGATGAGTTCTATATGGGGTACCAGTAGCAAATCTGGCTATGTTATTATAGCTGGTGGAGAGTTTGGAAAGGTTGGTTTTAGAAAGATTAGTATATATAGCAGAAGCATAGAACAGGGTAGAGATTAGATGGGTTTGGGCTATAGTGATTTTGGCTGCAGGGGTAAGGAAGAATTTTATTCTGTATAAGGTCCCTAGTTTTTTGTTAACAGTCTTTATAGTGAAATTAATATGCTCATTGTAGCTACGGTTGTTGTCAATTGTAACACCCAGCAGGCGGGTTGTAGTGTCAGGGGATATGATAGTTCCATTGTTAGAGGTTAATGTGAAGTGTGGTTGAGGTGACTTGTGAGTAGGACAAAAGAGCAATAGTTTAGTTTTCTTGGGGTTGAGAAGATGGCAGTGTTTTGTGAACCAGTTCTCAACACTGTTAAATACTGTTTGGGTGAGGCACTGGAGAGAGGTTATGGACTTGGCTGAACAAAGTAAGGTGGAGTCATCTGCATACTGTATACAGGTGGCTTGAGAAATACTAGTATGTACATCATTGATAAACAGAGAAAATAGAAGTGGTCCTAGAATAGTGCCCTGTGGTACTCCAATGTTTACAGAGAGGGATGAAGAAATATTATGATTCCAGAGAACTGCTTGCTGTCTATCTTGTAGATAGGATATAAACCATTGTAATGCTTGTGGGTCAAGTGATTGGGCTTTTAGAATGTTGATAAGTATGGTATGGTTCACCATATCAAATGCTTTTGAGAGGTCTATGAAAAGAGCAGAAGAAAAGTAGTTATTATTACGATTATTATTACGATTTTTGTTTATAGAGTCTGAGAAGGATAGCAGGACAGTTGTTGTGCTATGGTAGGCCTAAAACCATGTTGTCAATTGGCAAGTAGATTATTTTGTAGTAGGTGGTCAAGCAGTTGTCGGTGTATACATTTCTCCATTATTTTAGCTAATGGAGAGAGTAAGGCAATAGGCCGAAAGTTAGAAAGCTCAGTTGAAGACCCACCTTTGTGTAAAGGGATTATATGGTAGATCTTCCACAGAGAAGGGATTTTGCTTTCTGAAATTGTTCTATTTATAAGTATGGAGATGGGGTAGGCTATGGCTTTAGCTGCGATTTGTAGGTATTCAGCTGGAAGACAGTCTGCGGAGGGGGTGCATGGCTTGAGCTTTTGAAGGAGGTTACAAATGAGGGATGTAGGTACTGGGTGTATATGGAAGGTAGGTGATGAGGTATTAGGTGTTTTTGATGGGAGGGTGAAAGTGGTAGGTAATGTGTTAGCTAGGGATAGGACCAGAATTTTTGGGGGTGTTGATGGTGGGTTTGTTGTAGGTGGAAGTAATAGTCTTTTTTATCTTTGAGAATGTCCTTCTTGGTTGCATTTCATAACTGTTTAAAGTAAAGGTGATTCTGACAAAATTGTGGCAGAAGGACACAGTACTAAAACTGTGAGACAGCAGAGTGTTTGTGGAAAATGATTACTCATTGTATACCAGAGAGAAGAGGAGCAAATTTATTCCACTATTCAGGGAATGTTGAGATGCAAGTGTGAGATTCAAACTGCTGTACCCAGCTGTCTTTAAGGTATTATTTCCTGGAGGGTAAAAATCATTTTTTGATTAACTACATGCGAAGGAGGAAATGCAAAAGTTTGTCCAACAAAACGTAAGCTGTGAAATAGTAGAAGATTCTGCTTCTTGTTCTTCTGGTAATAAAGACCACAGATGGAGTGTACCTTTGAAACCTTTTTAAAATGTTCAATGGAAAATGTTGCAGAGAATGAAGGGAATATGAGAGTTGACGAGAAGAATCGAGAGTGCATTGGAAATGAATCAGCGACAGGATTTTGGAGATGAACAGTAATAAGACCAATAACTTAATATGGGATTATAAAGCAATAATTATATTTGTGAAATATGACAGAACAAGAAAATCTGGCAATATTGGACTTCTTCAGAGTTTTTTGAACTTGTAGGGGACTCTAAAACATATGCCCTACTTAATGTCATTAATGTTTGGAAGAGTGCTTTGGAGAGGGCAAGAGGACGGAGAAAGTTAACTGTAAGTAAAGATTTTTTTGTTGTATGTTTTCTTTGTATGCTATAAAGTATTTTTCAGTTATTTTTTAAGTATAATGGGGATTGTAAACAGATGCTGCTGTTCTTTTTTCTTTATCCATTCTCTCTCGCTCTTCTTGTTCATTTTAGGAAATGTAGGCACAGCAATATATAAAGAAGCCTGGTTAAAAAAGCAGGATAAAAGTAAAATTAAAATGCTTTTTCTCATTCTTGCATTGGGAAATAACTGGTTTAAAGTCCTTAGATTGATTTTATTAACAAGTTTTAAGGGAGACCAAGTAAATGAAAAATAGCATTGAATACTACAAGGTTTTTAATTGCAAATACATGTAAGCTCAGTAAGAATTCTGCAGCTGGTCTTCATGTTTCCATGGAAACCATCTGATAAAGAGGAACTGGCTAAGATCTGATGGAGAGTGATTGGTTAAGGAAAAAAAAAGAAAAAGAAAAGAGAAACCAGCTAAGAGATCATTTTCTCTGAAAACATTGGTGGGGTCCTAAAGTAGATAATGTTCTCTGAAAGCAATCAGAGGCTTTCCCAAGGTAGTTAATGTTCTCTGAAAACATTCAGGGGGTTTCCCACCTTAGAGTACTATAAAAGTAAGATGAAACCAATCACCACTTAGTAGAGGCACAGCCTGTACCATGTGTCTTAGCACGGATGACCTTTCTTTTAGGTTAACGCAAGCCTGTGAGTGTGGCTGTCAGTTTGGGACTTTTGCTCCTATTAGGAGGGTAAAACTTCAATTTTTAAAGGTGCACATAGTTTTGGGTGTTAGTATTAAGTTAGTAGGTTTTAGGAAGGTATTGAGGGTGTGTTTGTTTTTTGTTTCAGGGCTTTCAATAAAACAAAATGTATAAAAGTTCAACCTGCCAAACAGTGTATGCATATAACAGAAAAGCTGGAATTAGACATTTAACAAAACAAGGTGTTATACATAAAGGATGGGAATAATAACTTTTTAATACAGTGATGCTTTCTTTAATGTCTTTACATGTAAATGGCCTCATAGATAAAGACAAACAAGAAAGAGTAGTAAACTATATTAAAAATGCAGAGTGCAAATAGTTATGGTACAGGACACACACTTAGAAAGAACTGAACATGTGAATTTGATAAAGAAAGGTTTTCAGGATGATTATTTAGTGGAATACCTGGGACAAAGGAAAAAAGGAGTACTTATATTAATTTCAAGAAGAGTTCCAATAGTGAGAGAAGAAGATAAAAAAGATAATAATGGCAGATTTGTAGTGCAAAGGGGATACTGGCAAGGGAGGAGGATTACACTGGCATGCATTTACATTCCACCTAAAACTGCTGTAATGGAGCTAAAGAAAATTCTGGGAGAAATAATCAGTTTTCAACAAGGAATATTACTTATAGATGGGGACTGAAACTTGATTTGCAGCAGTAAAGACATGTCTGGGGGGGGGCAGAAGGGAAAATATAACAAAGTAAGGTAGACTTTTGAAGAAATTTATGAAAATATTTGACATGGAAGATGTGAATTCAGTAGTAGGAGTTCAGACTGTTCCCCGAGATGTAAAAACTGGGTTAGGCTAGACAGAATTTACATTTCACAGGAACATGTGCATTTAATTGAAGGTCTTAATACCCACCCAGTAACTATTTCATAATGGTTACAATAAAAACACAGAGTAATGAAATAACAAGGAGACACTGGCGCTTTTCCACCTATCGGCTGAAAAGAGAAGAATTTAAGGAATGGGTAGTGGAGATTATTCAGGAGGTGTTAGAGGAGATAGAAATTTATTCTGTAAATATAGCTAGGGAGTGGGATAAAATTAAGTTAGAGTTTAAAAATAGGGTGGAAATAAAAGAAAGGGAGCTATGGTTAAGAAGAAACAAGAATTATTTAGAGGGACTGGCAAATGTGAAGGTATTGCAGAATAGGGGGAAATCTCACAGATCAAGAAAATGATCAACTGCAGAATGCTAGCAGAAAATAAAGAAATACCTTGAAAATATGCATGAGCTTAGAATGATTGCTGATAACCAACTGTTTGTTTGATAATAACACTAGAGCAAAACAATTTTTAGTGCAATGATTCAGACAACAGCAAGTAGAAAGGGTTGTCACCAAACTTAGAGAGCCTATAACAAAGAAGGTAACAAGACATCCAATACAGGCATTAGAAATATTTCAGAAATTCTATGAGAGTCTCTATAAAGCAGAGAAATATACAAATCAAGAAAAGATACAAATGGAAATGTTTATGGAATAATTCAATATGTCAAGGTTAGAGGTAGATGAGGCTCAATTTCTAACAGGATAGGAAGAGATGAGATAAAAATTGTGATGTATAACCAATCTACAGGAAAGTCCCCAGAAATAGATGGTATTCCTGTGGAAGTTTGGAATCTAGGAGGGAAAAAAACTAATAAAGATCTGGAAAGTTTTGTTTAACAATGTCTTAAGAGTAGGAGAAGCACCACTGTCCTGGAAGAAAGCAGTGGTAGCTGTAATACATAAAGAGGGTAATGATTCATCAGATCCAGCTTCATACAGGTCCATTTCAATACTAAACCATGATTATAAAGTGTTCATGTCTAAAATGGCTAAACGGATGGCAAAAGTAATGCCAGAACCAATAGATATGGATCAGTGTGGTTTTCTGGAGGGGAGGCAAACATTTGACAACATTAACAGAATACGGATGATCCAGAGGGAAGCAGAATGTAAGAAAATACAACTGTTGTTGGTGGGTCTTGATGCAGAGACAGTGTAAGCTGGGACTTTATGAGAAGGGCAATGGAAGCATTTGCATTTCCTGAAAAAATTATAAGGTTGATTAGGAGAATATATGAGGGATCAGAGGTGAAAACTGAAGTGGGTGGGGTCCTCTCTGATAATTTCTGCTTGAGCAGAGGAACCATGTAGGGGTGTCCTCTTTCCCTTTTATTATCTGGATTATATTTAGAACCATTGGCAAAGAAAATAAAGGACTCAGAAATTCAAGGATATAATTGGAATGGTAGTCAAGAAAAACTGGCTTTATTTTCAAATGATATTATTTTGTACCTGACAAAACCAGAAAAATATATTAGAGTGTTGTGGAGCATTTTGAGACAGTTTCAGATCTTTTCAGGATACAAAATTAATGAAGCTAACACAAAGGCAATAGCAGTAAATTATGTACCCCCTACATGAACTGGTTCAGAAATGCCCATAATGGGGACATGGTAAAATGAAATATTTAGGAGTATGGATTAAAATTATTCTAGTGTAGTAGCTAAGGATATGTGGGAAGAGACTAAACAAAAGGTAATACAAAAACTGAGAAAACTGAAGTTTTGTTATATGGATATGGATAGTAAGATACAAGCAGTTAAAATGTTTTTAGTTCCTTTAGTCTTATACACAGGCCAGGCATATTTTTATCAACCATAGGAGAAGTTGTGGGTAGAAATTAATAAAGAGCTGTAGGACTTTATCTGGGAGGGGAAGATGGCAAGAGTCAAGTGGAATAAACTGATTCTTCCAGAAGAACAGGGTGGATTGGGATTATCCAATTTAAAAGGGTATTTCTGAGCTACACAGTTAAGACTCCTAAGACTCCTGTCATAGCACAAGCAGAAAACTATAATTCAGAGTGGAAATGGATGATGATGAAACATGGGGGAAACTCAAGAAGCAAGGAGAGCCTTTGATTTTGGATGTAGGCTTTAAGGAGAATAACAATAATCATGCAGAATGTTATATCGATTAAGTAGCAGAAAGGATTCTAAGAACTAAACTAACACAGAATGGAGAAAGGAGATTCTGCTGATAGGGATGACTGCAATTAGGAATACAGACAATAGGCAAAAAGAGGACATCATTTATTGGAGAAAACTATCAAAGTAACCAAGGTACTGGGAGCAAATAACTAGAGAGTGAAAGATGATAGAATGGGAAGACGCCAAGAATTTATTTGGACTGCAGGTTAGAGATTGCCTTCCCTATCAGGGATTGGTATCAGAGTACAGGCAAACAAAAAGAAATAGAGGGTTGTAAATGAAAGACCAGCACTGGTAGAGTTTTTAATAGACTCTAGAACAGAAGCTGCCATTAAAGAAGGAATAATTATTAGACAATATAAATATTGCACGATAACTATAAGAATCAATCACAGGAGGTTAGAAAGGATTGGGAAGAGAGACTGGACGAGCAATTCACAAAGAAACAATAGGAGAATATATGTATGTCTCCCAAATATGCAACAAAATCTAGAAGATTTAGGATTTTTGCCTGGAAATGTTTATATAGATATTTTTATACCCCATGTAAACTCCAGAAATTTTTTCCTCAGGTAGACAGTAAATGTTGGAGGTGTGACGGGGACAAAGACATAATTGAGAACGTATATTCTGGGAGTGCAGTGAGCTGGCAGACTTTAAGGATTCCCTGCAGGATGCACTATCAGAGATGCTGGGTGGGCAGATTGGTGTGAGGGGGAGGTGAGTTTTCTGAACTATGCTACAGAATTGGAATTGCCTAGACATGGTAAGGCCTTGCTATGTCTAATAATGGTGGCTGTCAAAAAAGCAATGGCTAGAAAATAGAAATCAAAATCTAAACCAACTATACTGAAAGTAGTGAATATAGTAACAGAGATAAAACAACTGGAACTGAAATCTTTAGAAAAGGGTAGAAGCAAACTACATAGAAAAAATAGGAATTGTGGGAACAATACATACAAGGGAGGAATGAGGCCTAAAAGGCAGGAGGACTTAAATGAGCTGTGTAATGTTTGAGTGAGAAAGATTGGGAAGATTATAAATGATTTATAATGTTTGCAAGTGGGAGTGTGTCAGTATGGTTTGCAATGTAAAATGCTTGCTACTAGGCTTGTGTCAGTGTGGTTCATTTTCATTTATATAAATGTATGATTGCCTATGTAGTAAGTGATTGTTTAATGAAGATGTTTCTAGTTGAAAAAAAAAACAGGAATTGAATAATTTATGCAATATTGCTTAGGTTATATAATATATATTAATATATATGAATTATAATGTTTATTTTAATATAGTTTGATTACTTTTAATGAATGTAAATGTGCCTACGTCACAAGTAATAATTCAATAAAGGTGTTTGAAAAAAAATAGGATCTGCAGTCTATATAACACTTACACTTACTGCTCACATTTGTTAAAGAACACATTTCTGAATGCTGATTCCTAGAGACCCGCAAACTAAATTTATTGAAATAGAAATTATACTAAATAAAACCAGATATCAGATCTTCTTCTTCTTTTGGCTGCTCCCATTAGGGGTCGCCACAGCAGATCAACTGTTTCCATTTCTTCCTGTCCTCTGCATCTTGCTCTGTCACACTAACCACCTGCATGTCCTCTCTCACCACATCCATAAACCTTATCTTAGGCCTTCCTCTTTTCCTGTTACCTGGCAGCTTCATCCTTAGCATCTTTTTCCCAATATACTCTGCATCCCTCCTCAGCACATGTCCAAACCAACGTAATCTTGCCTCTCTAGCTTTGTCTCCAAACCTTCCAACCTGGGCTGACCCTCTAATATACTTATTCCTAATCCTGTCCATCCTCGTCACACCCAGTGCAAATCTTAACATCTTCAACTCTGCCACGTCAAGCTCTGACTACTGCCTTTTTGTCAGTGCCACTGTCTCCAACCCATATAACATAGCTGGTCTCACTACCCTCTTGTAGACCTTCCCATTCACTCTTACTGGTACTCGTCTGTCACAAATCACTCCTGACACTCTTCTCCACCCACTCCATCCTGCCTGTACTCTCTTCTTCACCTCTCTTCTACAGTCACCATTACTCTGAACTGTTGATCCTAAGTACTTAAACTCATTCACCTTTGCCACCTCTACTCCCTGCATCCTCACCATTCCTCTATCCTCCGTCTCATTCACACACATATATTCTGTCTTAGTCCTGCTGACCTTCATTCCTCTTCTCTTTAGAGCATATCTCCACCTCTCCAGGGTCTCCTCCACCTGTTCCCTACTCTCACTACAGATCACAATGTCATCTGCAAACATCATAGTCAACGGGGACTCCTGTCTGATCTCGTCTGTCAACCTGTCCATACAGGATGAATTTCAAATACAAAGGAAGTTCACTATCTGGAGAGACTTTAGCTACCCACTGATAAATTGGGATACGTATACCTCAAATGTAGGTTATACCCCAAAATTCCTTGATTTCATAAACAAGAACTCTTTTGATCAAATAGTCAAAGAAACCAGTCGAAGACAAAATATTCTTCTCCCGATCCTTAAAAATGTAGCATCTGTCTGAACTATCCCTCTGGTATACCAATCTCCATATGTCTAACCGCAAGCTGGTCATCTTCTCCTTCATAATTCCCAAACCGTCAAATGCAAATGGGAGCTGTCATCTCACTGAAGGCAGTTTCACAAAAGCAAATAATACAAAAGCAGTTCGCCGAAACCACTTTTGTCGACATTTTCCCCACTGTTGTGTGACCTCAGAATTGATATATATATATATATAATTCTGTGGTTCTGGGGGGTGGGAGTATCCCTGAATATGGGATGGGGCTTGCCTTCATGAAATAAAATCACTAAATGTTCACTTAAGGTGGTTTTGGTGAAGTAGATTTTTTTTTTGCATTTGTTGAAACTGTCTTTGACAAATCAACATGAATCCAATGCAATTATCACAGTATTCAAAGGCTTGAAATGTAACGACCTCCTACAATTCTGTGATGAAGTCTCAAAATCTGAGAATAATTGTAAACATAAAATGTTGTCATGGCTAGGAGCCACCTATATAAATGTATTAACCTGACAGTCCCTTCCAGAACTAAACAAAATGAGAAGTTCAATAACAAACCAGCCTGATTGTCCACATGCATAAATAAACAATAAATGAAAAGAAAAAAAATCTTAGTATGTATAGCAAAACTAAAGACCCACAAATTAAGGTCACCATACATCATAACAGCAATAATAATAATAATAATAATAATAATAATAGCTGTCTAAGGTACTAAAAGAAATACCATCAGGAAAACAAAGGCATCCCATGAACTTAGACTAGATTTGGAAGCTAAGGACAATTAAAACTTTTTCTTTATTTATATCAGGAAATTATGAAATAACACCAAACATTGCTCCAAATGTATTCAGATTGGCTCCACCTACTTGGATCCAGTATATATCACAAACATATAACCCAACAAACTGAATGCAAAGTTCTCCCTCAAGACTATATAAAACCCACATATTCCAAAGGATCTCAACCCCCTCCCCATCATCACAAAAGAATTCTTGCTAAAGGTACTTTCTAAACCAAACAAAATACATCCTCTATGAGACATGATAACATACTTGGCTGCCTACTGAACAACACTAACAGTGCACTGGAGGACCCCCTCCTTCAACTATTCAGCCTGAGCTTATCCAATGGCACACAACTGTTGTTATGATGCATCACAAGGACAACCCTACCACGAACCCCAGAAACTACAGATCCACTAACCTGAAGGCACTCATCTGCAAAGCCATGGAATGGGCTATAACTGACATAATAAGCAATGATATTAAAATCATATAAGACTTGACCTCCAGCAGTTTGTCTTTATTAAAGGCACCTCTGGTCTAGAATCTTTTAAATTTCTCAGATTCTTGTGAGCTGACTGAGCAGTAGGGTTTTCCCAGGGTGTTTATGGCTCAAGCAGGAAAACAGATACTTCTGTGAAATCAGCAGCTCCAACAGTTGTATTTGCTCTAGGATTGCTAATGAATTGCATAAATTATAACAATATAAATGGTTTGCTAAGAGTCTTCTAAGCTATAGTTGTTAGTGAAGTGAATTTTAAATAATGAACTGTAGAATGTCAGGGAGAAGCTAAGTGCTCTCAGTAAAGATGGACTACCAACTGTAAACCCCCTGCATTCAGTAGCCCCTTTGTCCTCCAGTGGGGGAGAGAAATAATTAAAGAAAAAAGCAATTTCAGATAATAACTGATTTATTTCATTAATTTATACTTTGTTAACAAGGAAAGTCAACTGCTCAAGAAACCTATTTCAGCCTTGACGTGGGCCACAAAGACAATATCAAGTAAGAAATGCATTTAGGAATACAAAGAAAAAAATATACTGCCATTAAAGCATTTGACAACAATTGTATGTACAATACAAAGCTGAAGTGAGACAATGATTAAGTAAAACATTAAACAACATTTACAAGAATGCATAATTTATTAATTATTAAATACACAATGCAATTTTTTTATAAATACAGAATTGTGGATAAGTATATCACACAGTACTATAAGATGCACCTATAGTGCAATATAAGGAATCAGCTTGTGAATGTTGCATGGCTGTACAAAAAAGGGGGGAGTGGTAATTATATTTGTCTCTATAACACTTACACTTACTGTACCACTGCATTAGCCCATGTCTCTATAGTACTTATATTTACTGTACTATTGCATTAGCCCATATCTATACAACATTTACATTTACTGTACCATTGCATTAGCCCATGTCTCTATAGCGCTTACACTTACTGTACCATTGCATTAGCCCATGTCTCTATAGCGCTTACAGTTACTGTACCATTGCGTTAGTCCATTTCTCTATAGCACTTACACATTCTTTACCATTGCATTAGCACGTCTCTATAGCTCTTACACATACTGTACCATTGCATTAGCCTATATCTCTATAGTACATGTACATACTGTACTGTTGTGTTAGCCCATGTCTCTATAGCACTTACACTTACTGTACCATTGCACTAGCTCATGTGTCTCTGTAGCACTTTACCATTGTGTTATCCCATGTCTCTATAGCACTTACATTTACTGTACCATTGCACTAGCCCATGTCTCTATAGCACATATACTTACCGTTCTATTGTGTTAGTCCATGTCTCTGTGTGTTAGTCCATGTCTCTATTGTACTTATACTTACTGTACCATTGCATTAGCCCATGTCACTGTAGTACTTACACTTACTCCACCATTGTGTTAGCCCATGTCTCTATAACAGTTGCACTTATTGTACCATTGCATTACATATCTGTATAAGCCTTACACTTAGTGTACCATTGCATTAGCCCATGTCTCTGTAATACTTATACTTACTGTACCTTTGCATTAGCCCACGTCTCTATAACACTTAGACTTGCTGTACCAGTGCATTTGCCCATGTCTCCATAACACCTGCACTTTCTGCACCATTGTGTTAACTAAGATCTTTTTAGCAACTGCACTTACTGCACTGTTGCATTAATCCAGAGGTGTTGCTGGCTCATCCAATGACCAGAACCATTCCATGATCTGTTGCTCTTAAACACCACTGAGGAGCTAGTAGCTAGCTGGTTGTTACTCATGAAATGCAGTAGACAGCCAGTCAAGGGGTGATACTTTTATAGCTCATTTTTACCTCTGACCCTCCTCAAGACAAGAGCAATCAAAATACAAAAATGGTCCATGATCTGGCACCTGGTGCTTCTGAAATGTAGGAAACAAATCATTTCCTGTTTCTGGAGCACATCGGCATCCCTCTTTCCTCAGCTGAGAGGAAAAAAACAAAGAAAAAAGGTCTTCTCCTTCATTAAATTATAGCAAACTGCTTGTTGCATATCTAACAAGCAATTTCTACAGTTTATAGACAAGGTACACTGAGAGTTAAAGCGTTAAAGTTAGAAAAAAAAACCTTTGGTTTAAACTTTAGCAAACTGACCGCTACATTTGTAGCAAGCTGATGCTACAGTTTATAGAACTACACTGCTCAGATTAGTCAAGAAAACTAATAAACAAAAAATATATATTTGTTCTTTTAAACTGTATAAAACTGCTTGCTGCAGTTTATACCACACATGGAGTGCTATAGTGCTTAGATTTGTCAGAGAAAAGAAAAAAAACTCATTTTTATTTATTTATTTTTTTTCAATAATAATTCTTTATTTTATTTTTTCCAAACAACTAATACAGTACTACCAACTAACACAATCATTTTTATTTTAACCTGTAGCAAAGTGTTTACTGCATTTGTAGTAAGCAGTTGCTACAGTTTAGACTGCACAAGGAACTCTACACCTCTCAGCTTTCACCTCAAATGCAATGCCAGCATTTAAAAGCCAGTGTGCACTATTACTAAAGAGTAATAGGGATCAGCCAGTCATAACCCCTAACACTTTCACCAGGAGCAACTTCCCCCTTCAACTCACCCTAGCCAAGCTACTGTGCTAGCCCATGTCTCTATAGTACTTGCAATTAACATCATAGGTATATAGTTGGCAAATGACCACTGGGGCCTTTAGAAACTTATCCAAGCATCCCAAATGCATTCCACAGGTTGATGTGCCTTAGAGCTTATTTTAAGGGGTGTATGTAAGCTGGGGTAAGATATGTAGGCTATCTATGTCCATTAGAGACATAGGTCCTAAACCTGGGCTGTATTTCCTATTTTCTATCCACTTGTCTGGGTTTCTCTAGAATAGGGTTAGGGAATAGCACTGTTTCACATGGATGGGAAGCCTTTTCCAGAGAAGGAGAATTTTCTGGGATATATACCTGCACTTCCAATATGTCCTATTTATGTCACAAGCAAATTTAAATCCCTAGATTAAGTAATTCTGATGCTGTTCATTTTACAGATATACAAAAGGTCCATTAGAGTGAAATCCAAGGATGCCGTATATGCCAGGCATAGATTATTTATCAGCAGTCTGTAAGAAACTAAGTATAGAGACAGAGCTTTGAGTTCTCTGCATAGGACATATGGTTTATGCCCTGTATTCTTTTTGTGAGGTACCTCTGAGGATGTTCCATCTGTTGCATGTACCTGGTCAGGTACATACTGTAAGGGACATTGTACTCAACAACAAGGCTTTCTTTAGCTATATCTGCATTTGGCCTGATGAGGGATAAATATACTGGAATGATGATTTACTTGAACCTAGATACCATGCCCTTCCTTATAAATTGAGCAACATAGAATGATTTCCTTGCTACTTTAGGCACATGTTGGTTGAAAGCCAGATTACTATCTACATACCTACCCAAATCCCTGACTAATGGTTCTACTCTCAGGGATGTGTTATCTGTGAGGTAATTTCCTAGTGTGGCTGATTTCCCAAAGGGTACTATTAAGCATTTCTATACACTGAGTTTTATGCAGTGGCTTTGGCACAAGTCATTTGTCTGTGTTAGTTTTCCCTTTAGGATGTTTGTGTCTTGGGGGGAATCTATGACTGTTCCTGGTTTGCAATAATCTGCAGACTTGGTCAGCTAAAGGTACTTGACATTGGCCTTGACTTCCAAGAAGTAGATTCCAAAAAGGACTAGATACAGCACAGAGCCCTGAGAAACTCCAGGGATGACCAGCCTCTTTGTGGAGGTGGTCTCCCCTACCCTAACTTTCTTGGATTTTTTGATAGCTAATTGGCTTTCCTGTGTGTAAAATATGGGTTTATGCCTATATCCAAGAGCTCGTTTGCAGTGCCAGAGTGGGTATTGTATGCTTTATCCAGGTCAAGGGTGACATTATGCACCTTTTTTTGCCCTCATCCAGTGCCTTGGTGACCCTCTCAAAGAAGTCCACCAGGTAGTGTAGGCATGATCTGTCCTTGACAAAAACAAACTGGGTTGGATCTGGTTTCCATGATTATTTATTCCATGGCTTTGCATACTAGACTAGTCAGACTTATAAGCCTGTAGTTCCCAGAGTCAGTTGATGGCCCACACTTGTGCAGAGGGATGACAACTGCAGTTCTCCATTCACATGGAAACTACAGTTAATGACTCCAGTAGTGTCGATAGGTCATGTTTCAAGATATTTACAAGGCATCCAGTGATATTACTGGGGCCTATTGATGCAGTGTTTTTGGCCTTAGAAAGCACATCTAAGATCTGCTGCCTAGTGATAGTTGGAGGGGGGCTTGGTTTGATATTATTTCATGGGGGGACAGTTAGAGGTGAGAGGGGGATAAAACTGGAGTTGAATTTGTTGGCCAGCAGATTTGTTATATCTTCCAGCTCCATGTAGAGATCCCCATTTACAATCAGTTCTGCACACTGCTGTGTGCTGCCTTTGAGGTTTCAGATAAGATTTGTGGTTGTCCTTTGCCTGGGAGGCTATCATTACCACAAATTTGGCTTAATTTTCCCTCTTGGTTGTTTGTTTAGATTGATGAGAGTAGCACTTCCTAATCGTGGCTATGACTTTTTATTGTACAAACTGTCTAGGTTTAGATTCCACCAGGGATGTTTTTTTTTTTAGTTAGTTCTAGGCTGGCTTCTAGTAGGTCTACTGTCTCTGTACATTTATTAACATGATTTTGCAGGGTTTCTGTAAACAATTCTGCATAGGCAGAAGTTTTCTCAAGGTTTGCGTGGGCTTGAAATTTTGAAAGATTACATTTTAGTAGTAGGAAGTTTGCCTTAGACTAGTTCCTATATGTTACAGGGTTAGCCAGGGTCACATAACTGATTTTTATTATGAAAGAGACAGTTTTGTGGTCTGACTTTACCAGACAAGACACTTATCTAGGGCAGTACAGCATTCTTCCATGTCTGTGAGTACCAGGTTGAGTATGTTTGCACCCCTAGTGGGAATACGGACTATCTTGTTCAAGGTGTTTGTCTTTACAAAGTCTAGGAATCTCTACGCTTATAAAATTTGGGGTCATCTAAGCATCCAAGTCTATAGTGGGATAGTTGATGTCACTCAAGAATATGGTATTTAGTTGAATATTGAGAGCATCCAGTAAGTCCAAGTAAGAATTATGGTTTTCTTGGGTCATAGAGGGTGACCTATAACTTACAAGGATATGATATGTGTCGCTTGCTCATCTCTAATATAAATAATGAGAATGTCTGGGGTTTAGCTCTGATGCTTTAATACATACAAGCACATCAGGATGGATAGCAGCATCATTAAATACGAACAAACTAACTAACAAACAGAGCATACAAACATACGTGCTTACATCTCAACGGCTAACTACAAAATGGCAGTCAGGCTCACACATGCCCAGTAATAGTGCAAGCCTTTTGATAGCTTCTTAAAGATATATACACTCTCATTGATCTACTTCCTCCTTCTTAAAAAGATTGCCTTTTTATACAAAACAGTGTTAGAGCTAGGCATGCATTATTATGTACATTGGAAGCAAAACACAGTGTTTATGTCCAAGTTGCTTCATATCTGTTACAAGGTTTACAGATTCGACCATATCTAGTAACATAACAGTTAGGACCAAATTTAGCAACAAGGGCAATCTGCAGTGCACAGCTCGTATCAGGAACTTCTGGATTCATCAATGGAACAGGGATGTCCTCTGTAACTTCCTCTGGAATTGGAACACCGGACAACTCACTCTGAGATAAAGAGTCTTTCTCACAGGCTATGTGCTGCGGCATAGGCTCAGACACTGGTAGTAAATGTTTTTGATTCCTCCTAAAGATTGCTCCTTCTGATTCCACAATGTATGATCTCTGCTGCAGACCAATAATCTTCATAACACCAATCCAATCATAACCTTTGGACATCTGCATCCTTACCACTTCGCCATCTTGTAATGGATTGAGCAGTTTGCTAATCTTATCGTAGTAGGACTTCTGGGTTAAGCACTTCTTCAACAGAGTGGTTTTCACTAACCTGTTGTTGACACATGGAACCAACAATTGACTACTAATTGGTAATGTGGTTCTGGTTTGTCTCGACAGAAGTCTCTGAGCATGTGAACCAAGATATTTAATATGAGGAACATTTCTGAGATTCAAGAGATTCAGGAAAACATCACTATTGTCTCATTTTGACTTCTCAAGTAACAGTTTTGCACTTTGAACTGCGCATTTTGCCATATGACTGCAGGTATTCTGGACTACTTGTGACATGAGTAAAGTCCCATTCTTCAGCAAATCTTTTGAACTGTTGGCTTGTAGACAGCATGCTATTGTCAGAAATAACTTTGTGTGGACTACCATGAAGCAAAATGATGCTTCATCTTTGTAATGACAGTACTGGATGCTAGGTTGGGACGTAGGTCAATCTTCAACCAATTGCAGTAAGAGTCTACTAACACCAAATAATGCTGACTATTGCACGTGAAGATATCAGTGGCTACTGTCGACCAAGGTAGTTCCGGCATCTGGTTAAACTGAAGCGGTTCTTTCTGTTGATGAGGCTTTGTACTATCACATACTGAACAAGAAGAAAATGATCTCTCAATGTCTTGTGACATAGAAGGCCAAAATACAAGTCCTCTTGCCTTTCTTTTGATAGATTTGGTTTCTGGGTGACCACAATGCAAGCATAGGTGCTGGAAGCTGTTAAAGACTGGGGGGGCAGAGGGTGACAGGGGCACTTAGTGAACTAAAAAGGGTAATTTTTTTATAACTGTTTGCTACTACAACATAGGTTCACTTGGAGGACATTTTAAACTTAGCCAATTCCCTTTTGGTGCTTGAATTAACATTTTCTGATTGGTCTTACCTATTCCCATGGCTGATAATTGTATATTAGCCCTAGTGAGAACTATGATCATGCCCTAGATAATTTGAGGGGGCCATGTAATGGATGCAGCATTTAGGAACTGCCTCTATCCATTAGTGGCATGAGGGAAAATCCTGGAGTACATTTTCTATTAACCATCTTTAGATCCAAGTTGCATTTGCATATGGATGGATGAGCTTTGCTTTATTTTTATGGATAGTCTGTTCCAGAACAGTGGTAGCCTCTGTGATATATATCCATTCCTCCACAACATTCAGTTTAGATACCTGGACTGAGTATTTCTGATGCCATTTGACTTGCTGATGTTCAGTAGGTTCATCTGTATTATGCCGGAGAATGCGTTGTATGCCAGACATGTCACCTCTAAGCACTCTGTAGGATACTGAGTATAGTAATAAATCTTTGAGGTGGTCCATGCAAGACCTATTGTTTAGGACTTGTATCCTTTTAGTAAGTTATCTCTGAAGGTATTCCAATTGTTGCATGAGGCTGGACAGATACATACCAAAGTGGGCATTATACAAAATGATTGACATAATGAGAGCTTTGTAAAGGGAGACAACAACATCTCTACATCTAGTCACAATCAATTTGTTTATAAGCTGTGCAATATAGAAAGGCTTTCTTATGACTCTGGGCACATGTTGGTCAAAAGTTAGGTCACTGTACACACAAGTTCCCAAATGCCAAACAATTGGATCAGTTCTCACAGGGCATTGTCATGATTTTGACACCAGTTATTATTTGGGACAAACCTTCCTGCATGATGGTTAAGTCATTTGGGGATTCAATAACTTCTCCTAGCTTGCAGTCATTTCAAACTTAGCTGGCCAAAGCTCATTGGTACTTCCTTTTACTTTTGAGATGTATATGCCAAACAAAAAAAGTCTCAGCAACGAACCCTGGGGAACTCCATTGGTGACTGGTCTCTTCCCCTGTTTTGATCTCCTGCATCTTGTGAGCCAAGTTGGCAATGCAGCTGGTGATGTAAGTGTTTGCGCCTACATTATTCATCTTTTGTACTACACCTGAGTAGGGGATTGTGTCAAAAGGCTTGGCCAGGTCAAGGTAATGTGGTGTGAACTGTTTTACCTCCATCCATTGCTTTGGTAACAAGAGTAAAGCTTAACATTTGCCTATGATTTTAAGCCTGTCACACTTTCCTCTGGGCTGTTTTCAAACACATTTTTAGGGCCATGCATACATGTATTCATTCCTTGATTCACCTTCCTGATTTTATTAAATTATATTCCTTGTATAATACATCACACTTGTTAGACTTAGGTTAGAGCGCATTTTCAATTTATTGTTTAAACATTTTTTTCAGTAGGCAATGAAGTAAAATGCATGCACCAATAATGACAAAACTGCCATATTCAGAACATTTCCATGATAACAGTCTACTTCCACACACAATTGCATTTTAAATTTATTGTTTGAATATTTTTCCAGTAGGCAATGAAGCAAAACGCGTGCAGCAATAATGACAAAACTGCCCTATTCAGAACATTTGCATGATAGCAGTCTACTTCTACACACATTATATAAATACAGAATCACAGTAGAGTGTAAGCCATAGGCATGTTGAACTTATTTTCAATGGGGGCGGGGGGCAAAAGGCCAAAAACCAGGGACACATTTTAAACATTGCATGCATAATTTTTTGGAAAGTTGCTTGCATAAAATGTTACCACCATGCATTTCACTGCCAAGTCTTGAACCCAGAAACCTGCAGATTACAGTCAGAGCAACATACCACTAAGCTAAACCAGCAGTTTCTTGAAAAACAGGAAGACAAACTTAAATGGCTATCATATCATTTAGTGAATTCAGTTCTCACTTCTCCCCTTAGCTCTTAACCTCTTCGCACAAAAATACAGAACAAAGCCAATAATGGGGGAGTACAGCCCCAAAATAGGGACACATTTCAAATACTGATTTTATAACCTTAGAAAATTGTTAGAATAACCCGCGGTGGTGGTGCTGCGGTAGCATTGTCACCTCGCAGTAAGACGCTGTCTGGTTCGATTCTCAGCTAAAGCGTCTTCTGCTTGGAAACATGCGTGAATGGGCGTACCTTCATTGAAGGTTGTGCATCAGGGCTGGTAACTCGGCATGTAAAAATCAACCACCAATCATTAGCAGACTGGAGTTCTGCTGTGGTGACCCCTAACTGGGAAAAGCCGAAAGACACAACAAGAAAATTGTTAGAATAAAAGGTTTTACCACTCCTGCAAACCTGAGGAACAGAACAAAACTGTGAGGCAAAAATTCACAAGTGATAGTGGCTAGGGACTTTAGGCTCCTTTTACCTGTACCCAAGGTATACACACACACACACACACACACACACACACACACACACACACACACACACACACACACATGCACACACGCACACACGCACACACGCACACACGCACACATGCACACACATACACACCAATGAAATCTAGTAGCGTGTGTACTCACTCTGCTAGACTAGCAGTCTGCTTCACTCTGCAGATGTTCTCGCTTCAGCATCTGTCTGCTCCACTCTGCAATTACATCCTGTCATTCCCACCCTGCAGCAGCTAATCCACTCCATTCTTCTGGAAAGTAAATCCTTTCTGTTTTATCTGTTCCATTCTTCTGGAAAGTAAATCCTTTCTGCAGCCGGAAATAGGTGCCTTTCTCTTTGTTCATGCTCACAAACACAGCCGGAAATAGGTGCGCTGATGTCATTGCGTGGAAAATGAAAGGGGCAGATGATCTGCAAAAGTTGGAGGGCTCCCCTCCCCCCACGCTCTATGTTTCCGGCACCCATGGATGCAAGATAGTAATATACTCTGGTTGCAAGAACTTTGGAACAATTACTTTCGGACCTTTCATTATGATACCTTTGTCAGACAAAATCTCATCTCTGTGTGGAAAATAAGGTTGCACTTCTTGAGGTAAACTAGATTGCTTTGACGTCCATCCATGATTGATAAAGTGGTTGAGCTTTTGTAAAACTGGATCTGTGGCTGTGTGAACTCTCAACTCATCAAGAAGTGTGGAAGAAAAATTTCACAATTTCATGGCTTCAAAATCATCATTCGAATGAGAACCTTGATTGTCATTCTGTTGAGTGGTATTTCTGGGCAATCTAGATAATGTAACATCAAGATAAGGAAGTCTGCCTTTCTTGTAGACAAGATTGAAATTATACTTTTGTAATCTCAGCATCATAAGTTGCAATCAGGCTGTAGATGAATGCACTGGCTTTCTGTTTGCTGGTCTATTTCGATATGGATAGGTCTACCATAAACATAATCATCTAACTTCAAGCATGCAAACACAATTGCCAAAAACTCTTTTTCAATCTGGGCATACTGCTGTTCAGTTTGAGTAAGAGTTCTCAACACATAGGCAACAGGTTGATCCTCTTGTAAAATGACTGCACCAAGACCAAATTTTGAAGCATCGCAAGAAAGTGTAACAGGTTTGTGAACAACATAGTATCTAAGCATTGATGGACTTGCAATTCTCTGTTTCAGGACATCAGCTGCTCTTTGGTGTTGCTCTAACCAAGACCAGGATAGATCTTTATGTGTCAGCTCTCTGAAGGGTGCTGAAAGTTGGCTCAAATCTGGAATTAACTTGCCAAGGTAGTTGACCATGCCAATGTACTGTGCCAATGTACCCACTGTTCCTAATCAAAAATGCTTTGACTATCTCAATACCAACTGAATTACTAATGATGTAAAGAGTGAAGTTATGCCAAGTGTAACTGGTCAGTTGGTATTAACCCCTTGATTTTCCTTCAAAAACATATATACAACCTGCAAAAATTATTTCCTATCACACAACACTGGGGTATAGTGCTACAAAACCAGCCTCAACTGTTTTCCTACATAGATAGAAATTGGCTCAGTGAGCCAACACAATTCAGAAAATGCATTCAAACACAAATCTTATTCTAGCAACTATCTCCATTTATAACAGTTTATAACAGCAATATTTAAAATCTGTCCTTATTTTTGAGCCTTTGTCCCCCCATTATTTTAGGCTTTGTCCAGATTCCTTGTGCTAAGAGGTTGAGAGGTATACTGCACTGCTAGGGTGCTTTCTGCAGATTTAAGCACTGTCTCAGTAACTACACAAATGTGCACATTCTCCAGGGTGAGGAAATCCTGGAAGAATGGAGTTTCTTGTTTAGGCTCCTGGCATTGAGCAGTAACACCTTGAGATTCCCTTGGGTTGGTTTTGCTATGTTGGATGGTTTGTTAGTTTGTCATTGCTTAAAAAAGGCACTATGTACCATTGCATTAACCCCATATCTCTATTGCACTTACATTTACCTTCTTTGAACAGATTATCTCTGAGTGCATTCTTGAACATTAGCAGTTGATATATATTCCTAACGTTTACTGGGAGATTGTTTGAAACAGACTGAACTATTTTTTCAGAAAGCTCTTTTATGCATACCCGATGTGAATGGGTCCTGCATAAATGAATACCGTCATTATTTCTGAGTATATGTTCTGCATCCAAACTGCAGCCTACTGAGGAGTGGTAGACAGTAACCATCATTTAATAGTTTGTAGATGAGTGTACTGGACAATAAAGTAGCTTTAGCTAGAAGAGGTAGCCAGTTGTTTCAGCTGGGAGTAGTACAGGATGCTCATGCTTTTCAGCTTGGTGTATAAATGTTAAGAATTTTATGCTCAGCTGATTATATGAGCACAGCATTGTGTATAGAGGGAAGTGCAGTTAAAGGTTGCAGTATTCCAATCTGGATTTATGGCATGGGCTCGACTAGCTGCAGTAGTCAACAAATGAAATATTTTGTATGAGACTTTAAGCTGAGTTATATCTTGTTAACCTGAGCTTCTGTTTGCTAGTGGAATGTGAAATCAGGCTGGATCATGGTCGACTGGAGACCTAGGCAGGGTGATGGATCAGGCCCCCTCACAGACACAGCAGCAACCCCCCCCCCCTCCACAGCCATTCCAATGTCCCATTACTTGGCTATTTCTCCCCAGTTACCATAAATACAGCTCAGCACACCATTTTCCTATTTACTTCTACAATGATTACAGATATCCGAATTTAATTTAAAACGTTTATTTCAAATTGTATAGCACAAACACTGATAGACATTTGACAAACAAAACAATACACTCTCACAATGAAAACAGACTTAGCTTTAACAGTAAACTTCTCTGCCCTTGAAACTCACATTCATTGAAACAGCATTAGAACCCACATTCAAAGAAAATAAACCTGGCCAAAGGTGGATTAAGTTTACCTTTGGACTGTTTTCAAAACAGAGTCCTAGCACACATTTTTAGGACCATGTATACATGCATGTGTGTTTTGATTCACCTTCCTGATTTAATTAAATTATATTCCTTGTATAATACAGCACCACTTGTAAGAATGTGTTTTAAATTTGTAGTTTTGAACATTTTTCAGTAAGCAATGAAACAAAATGTGTGAACCAGTAATGATAAAACTGTCCATTTCAGGACATTTAACCATAAAAGGCCACTCAAAGTTATGTCATTACAATCCACTAATATCAGTCAATATACAAAATCTCTACAGAAGTCAAAGTCATCTGAATTATTCCACATTACAGAGATCTGTAACTAATGAACATGTTGCTACTAGCAAGAACTTTATATTTCAGTATGCCATCTACAAATTCAGTGCCTGCTGCCCTTGAAGAATAATTTGCCTATGTTACTTTAAAAAAATGGTAAGCTGGTAATATTGCAATAAGGAATGGATGGCAACCGACAAAGGTGTTCATAGTTAGAAGGCATCTCATCCAAATGAGGACACACTCAGGACTGCAGTATCCTCCCCCTCTTAAAGTACAAAGCAATTATATGTCAGCACTAAAAATTAAAAGCACTGCACCCTCACTCCCCACTGGCCCTTGTTTTCAATTATTAAGGAATTCCCAATATTATTCTAGCATGTCCAAAGGTCAGTTGTCAATCTCCTCTCCGGTCCAGCTGGTGAATCTGGGAATCTTGAGGCAATGTTACAACTGCCTCATGTACACAGACAACCCTCTCCTCCTCCCAACAAATTCCAACACATGTGAGAGATGCAACCATATAACCAAACTGGAGGCTAAGCTCTCTCAACTCAGTACTGGCATAACCAGTCAGGAGGAGAAGGAAACCACACTCACTACAATTCCAGTCTCACATAGACCTACCACGACAGCAAACCAAACACATAATCACACAAAACATACTCGAGGCTCTAAATAAAGATCTGCCTAAGCAGCAGAGACCTCCAAAGCAGACACCCAAGCAACCGCTACCCCAAAACAAAACACGTGCAACACATATCTCACAAAGCCAGTGTGCCGAACAGTCACAGCCCTTAAGACTAAACAACACACCTGATACACTTGTAATAGGTGACTCTATCGTCAGGCACACTGACGTTCCGCTCACCAGGCTGAACAAGGAGAAGGTCACGGTGAGCAGCCTGTCGGGCGCTAGGATCCGCCACATAACACAAGCACTCAGGTCACTCCAAGGCAAGTACAAATATGACTCAGTCATTGTCCATGCTGGTGTGAATGACCTGAGATGTACCTCCCTGGACTACATGAAAAGAGACATAAAGGAGCTCTCTGAGCATGTAGCCCAGGCCGGTATGACTCTGACCTTGAGTAGCATCTTACCCTCACCAAGAATGATGCCACAATATGAAGACAAGATGATCAATTTCAACAATTGGCTTAAGTACTGGTGTCATTCAAAGGGGATTCAATGCCTGTCAGCTTGGGATGATATGCTCGACAAGCCACGATGCTTCGCTAGGGACGGCTTGCACCTGTCATCCCTGGGCTTTCGGATATTGGCAAAGGCTCTTGCTACCCCATAGTGCCTTTTTTAGGCAAGGCTCAAAAGACAAACCCACCTCCATAGGTATCACAAGGGATAAGAAACTAAGAGTAATGCTACTCACCGCCAGAAGTCTAAACCTCAAGATGCACGCACTCGAAACTCTCCTTAGCATGGAGAACATCGATATCTGTGCAGTAACAGAAACCTGGTTCAGGGCTCCCGAGAGCACCCCAGCACTACCAGGTTATACCTCATACCATGCTTTTCAGCCCCAAAACTTGGACCGAACCACAAAAGGAGGGGGAGGATCGATATTTATCAAAGATACCCACACCTCCAGGTTGGTGGCAAAGCACGAAGCATCAGAGACTATCCATGTGCAACTAACAGTGGGTAAAACTGCCTTCCAGTTTATAGCCTGCTACAGACCACCCTCCCAAACCCAGGAACCCCACTCGGCCTTTCTTTTTTTTTTTTTCAAAACAAGTTTATTGTTTTAACATATAAGAGAAATATCATAACAATTTTATACAAATAATTAAAAATAGGTATTATTATAATATTCAACAAAACAACTAAAGTATTTACAAAGACATCCACTACAATCAGATCAATTAATTAAACTAAAATACTGTGCTATTGAAATTAGAATTTTTTAACAAATTTTGTAAATTATCCCATACAATAAAATGTGATGTTTTTCTAGTTGTTCTCATTCTAATTGTGCTTATTTCCGTATGACACATTATATTCATAACATTTTTAAATTCATTGAACGAAGGAGGTGTATCTGAAATCCAATTTCTAGTTATTATTTTCCTAGCCACTGCTAGGATAGACCATAACAAGGGAAGCTTAATCTTTTAACACATTGAGGTACAGGTGTGTTGAATAATATAAGAGACTTAGAAATAATGAAATTATCTGAAAAAGAGCCTGCAAAAATTCATTAATTGACTTCCAGTATTCTTTCAACTTCATACAGTCATAAAACATATGAGCCCAGTCAGCATTAATTTCTACATTACATCTCTTACATAGATTATCTTTATTATTAATTTTATTCATCATCAAAGGTGTATAAAAAGATCTATGTAAAAATTTCCATGTATAAAGTCTCCAGACAATAGAAGATGTAGTTCTATAAGCAGATTCCAATATATATTGTTTATCTTGTTGAGTTGGTGGGTCCCCATTAATAGAGGTGAAATAATTCCAGTATGAATCTACATTGTAAAAAGTTTCTTGTCTGATAATTTTATGTATATATGAAAGTTTACCTTTATCAGAAACTTTATGCTGTAAATTTATTATCAAGTAATCAATCAGTTTTGGAATAGATTCTTTAACTGTTATAGACATTAGATCTATTCTATCAATGAGATGTTGTCTAAAGATCTGAACCTCTAACCAGCAAGTTTCTCTTAGATCAAATTCTTGTTTTAAGAAATCTAGATTTTTAACTTTATTATCAGATATCAGCTGATACCAGTACTTTAGATTATTATCTATAGCTAAATGAGCTCCTTCAGAAGTAGATGACATAAGCATACCCTGAGTATAAATTATAGGAATACAATAAAATTCCATTCCCTATACTTAGGGTGCATGAATATAAAGTTACGATAACTAATAATAATATTTAATGGGTAACAGACCATATGTTTAGGTGTAATAGGTGAAGTACAAAATTCCTTTAGCAACCACAACATGGAGTTATTTATAATCATATTTTTATGTGTTAAGGAGATTTTCATGAAGTGCATACTAATTAGCTCCCAATAATCGTTCCATTTTGCGACATATGACCGATCTATTAATAAAGTAATAACTTTTATAATAGAAGAGATAATATATAAATTAAAGTCTGGAAAAGAAATACCCCTTGAGACCAGCTATTAGTATGTTTCTTTAATGCAATCCTAGGTCTATTAGGTGCCCATAAGAAATTTAACATTAGTGTATTCAGTTTCTTGATAGTTATTTTTGTAGGTGAAAGTATTATTGATTGTATTAAGTATAAAATCTTGGGGAATATTATCATTTTAATAATTGTAAGTCTCTCCTCCATAGTAAAAACATATTATTCCAGGTATTAAAAGATTTTGTATATTAAGAAAACAGGTATTATAGTTATTATATATAATAGATTTAATATCTTTAGATAGTATTATACCTAAATAAGTTATCTGACCTGAGTTGGGTACATATTTAGTAAAATCACTAATGAGAGTATTTGTTCGTGTATATATAGGTAGTATTTTAGTGTTTTCTTCATTGAATATTAAACCAGAAATACTTTTAAAATTCATCATTTTATCAAATAAAGACTGCATAGAAGAATTAGATCCTGCTGATGTAATTAGAACATCATCTGCAAAAAGTTGAATTTTTGATGTTGTATTTTCTTCTATTTCAAAACCCTCTATGTCAGTACTGTTTCTAATCAAATTAGCCCAAGGCTCCATTACTAAAGTGAATAATAGTGGAGAAAGTGGACATCCTTGCTTTGTACCTTTAAGAATGGGTATGTTTTGTGAAACATATGTTCCTACCTTAATATAAGCCAGCGTTCCTTTGTATAAATGCTCAATTAAATTTACAAATGCATCAGAGAAATTTGTGCATTTCAGTAAGGTAAACAGATAGTCCCAACTTACTGAACCAAATGCTGAACCTATATCAAGACTAATAAGTGTTAAATCTTTCTTTTTCCTATTTGCAAAATCAATTAATGTTAAAGTTCTTCTTATATTATCAAAAGTATTTCTATTTACAATGAAGCCCGTCTGATCTATGTCTATAATGCCGGGATAATTGTCTTCAATCTATCAGCAAAAATACTCATAAACATTTTATAATCAACATTAAGTAATGAGATGGGTCGATATGAAGAACATCTAGTTGGATCTTTATTAGGTTTTAAAATTGGTGAAATAAATGTATATTGCCAAGATGGGGGGGGTTATTAACTCAGTTTGGGCCAGAATAAAAACCTTATGTATTAATGAATATGTAGTTTTAGAAAGGATTTTATATATCTCTGGTATAATACCATCATTACCCGGTGCTTTGTTTGATTTAAGCTTATTTATTTGTGTAATAACTTTTGTATATGAAATACTCTTGTCCAATAGTTTAATCTGTTGTTTATTAAGCTTTTTATTCATGTTTGTGGTTATAAACTCCTTTATTTTATCTTTAGGTTCCATGTTAATGTTGTTATGGTTAATCTTGTGAAAGTGATTCTAAATTCGTCCAGTATTTCTGGTATACTAGAAACATTCTTCTTTTTCCTTAGAGAAAAGATTTCTTTGATATGGTTTTGTTTATTCAATCTTTTGTTTTATTTTTAAGTCTATGTAAGTATTTGGGGCTTATTGAATAAGACAAAAACTTGTATTTCTCTAAAGTTATTTTAACTTTATGAGTTAAAATTTCTTTGTATTTCTCATTTAGTTTGTTTATTTCTTCAATAACTTTCTTGTCCATAATATTTTCTTTATTATTATGCTTATAAGAGTCCAGTTTACTTTGAATATCTAACAATTCCTTATCCCAAGATTTCCTTTTGTTATTATACCATCTGATACTTTGTCCATATAGATATGATTTTAAGGCATCCCAAACATAGACAATGGAGACTTCAGGAGTATTATTTATGTCTAGAAAATGTTGTACTTCTGAAAGTATATATTCTTTATAGTCTTTTAGCTGAGTTAAGTATGCTGGTATCCTTTTGATCTGAACATTATGAGTATTTTTTATCATGAATTCAAAAATAATTGAGTTATGATCAGATATAGGACATGAAATGATTTTGGAATTAATTAAATCTGTTACCATCTGGTTAGAAATAAAGACCCTATCTATTTTTGAATAAGTTTTGTATCTGTTAGAAAAAAAGGTGTATGATAATGATTTTGACTCTATCTGATTATTAATATCATTCAAATGATAAGAATTAGCAAAATCATTTAAATGTTTTGCATTAGATGTAATTCTTCTTTTCTTTATAGTGGTAGTATCACTTTCATGTAGTATACAATTAAAATCACCAGCTAAAATAATATCCCTATAGAGAATGATATGATCTTATCAATATGATGTTTCACTGTATTAATACCAATTCCAGGTATCCAATATACATTAATTAAAGTGTAAGTCTTCCCATTAATTTGTATTGTAACCATACAAAACATTCCTTTATCATCCTGATAAGACTTAATGGTTTTAGGAATGGGCATACTTTTATTCCATAAAATAGCCACTCCTCTTTTTCTGAGTGTGCTCTGAACTAACCAATACTGTATACTTATTAGTGGCTAGTTTATCAATATCTTTTTCAAGAGATGGGTTTCTTGCAGGAAGACTAGATTGGCCTTGTGTAGATTAATGTATCTTATTAGGCTTGCCCTTTTACACGGATTATTCAATCCATTAATGTTTAAAGAAATTCCTTTTAAAGATGTCATTTGGCATTTTAAAACTCAAGAATCTTATGATCGAAATAACAAATAACCAGATAAATAATGTTACATCTCCTCTTTTAGGTGTACCTTTAAATATAGCTGTATTTATTAAATCTCTTATGGGATTTTGTATAGGATTCAATTTTGTTTGTAGTGACAATGAGTGTACAAAATATATTGTGGATGTCAAAACTATATACATATAACAATGAACAAGTGAAAATAATGTAAGGATTAAACCTTGCATCCCGCCTGGAGTTGAAAACTCCAACTTAGAGCAGTATTTACTACTCAAGTTAACCCCCTACCCTAAGCAGCAGTACCTCAGCTACCACCTTATCAATTTAATACTAGTTATATTTAACTGAGGTTAACAGTTTTCAATTCAATTATCTATCAAGACAAAACTACACATTTGGTAAAACAGCATCATATAAACTAAAATAAACTTTTTTTTTTTTTTTTTTTTAAACTGTTCATACTATTATATAGATCTATATAATATATAACACTTGTATTCTAATATCATTCAAATAATCTTAATGTTAGAAATCAAGAGGAGAGAAAATTATGTTCTAACATTCATTTAAATCAAAAACTTTGGCTAATATGATTCAGACATTACATGCATTAAGATGCATCTATTTTCTGTCATGTGAATTCTATCAACAGCTTCCAAAAAAATCTTGAATTGTTTGTATATGAGCATTTACTTAAACTCATTATTGTCAATAGAGTAAAATATTGTATTCATAAAAATTATTATAAATCATATTGCATAGTTATGCAGATTCTCAGAAACACCTGCGTTATTACCTAAAAAAAAAAAAAAAAGCCATCACACACATAAACACAGACACACACACATACATATACACACACACATATACACACACACACACACATCCACACACACACACACACACACACACATACATATACACATACACATATATACATACATACACACACACACACACACACACACACACACACATACATATATATATATATATATATATATATATATATATATATATCTGATCTCACTGAGTTGTGTCTTTGTAGAGCACAATCCTACTTGCTGTCCCTAGAATAAATCTGTCTGCTTTATACAAAATAATGCACAGCAAACACATATTAGTAACCAGATTTTACAATCATGTTAACCTACTGCTTTAAAATATATCACATGACATTTCTTCCAGAATAGAGTTATAAGATTATTTATGCTTGTCAATCAGATGAATTAAATGAGTTATAGTAAAGTATATGTTTGGGACACAAGTTTTTAACACAGATTATTATGCTACTGTTAAGTAGATTTTCAAAAACATTTAAATAAATGTTTCATTTTCTATGCCTTCTAAAATAAGATATTTACTTGCTACAAGAAACTACATCATCTAAACTCATCATAACTGACATATTTTATGAATAGAGTATTTTTCCTGAATCTGTGGTGTGTCAGTGTGATAACCTTGTCAATGTTTATACTAACTGCTTTCAGTTTCTCTGTGAAAATTCTGTGAGTGAAGCTTCTGAGGAAACTCATGGACACTATGCATGAGACAGCCCACATCCCAGATTGTCTCCCTTAACATTTTGGCGGGAAACTTATTAAAACTTGTGGCAAACATTCATTTTGTCAATAGAGTAAAATATTGTATTCATAGAAATTATTATAAATCATATTAGATAGTTATGCAGATTCTCAGAAAAAAAGCCATCACACTCACACACACACACACATACATACACACACACACACACACACACACACACACACACACACACACACACACACACACACACACACACACACACACACATATATATATATATATATATATCTGATCTCACTGAGTTGTGCCTTTGTAGAGCACTGTCCTACTTGCTGTCCCTAGAATAAATCTGTCTGCTTTATACAAAATAATGCACAGCAAACACATATTGGTAACCAGATTTTACAATCATGCTAACCTACTGCTTTAAAATATATCACATGACATTTCTTCCAGAATAGAGTTATAAGATTATTTATGTTTGTCAATCAGATGAATTAAATGAGTTATAGTAAAGTATATGTTTGGAACACAAATTTTTAACACAGATTATTATGCTGCTGTTAAGTAGATTTTCAAAAACATTTAAATAAATGTTTCATTTTTATGCCTTCTAAAATAAGACATTTACTTACTACAAGAAACTACATCATTTAAACTCATTATAACTGACATATTTTATGAACAGAGTATTTTTCCTGAATCTGTGGTGTGTCAGTGTGATAACCTTGTCAAAGTTTATACTAACTGCTTTCAGTTTCTCTGTGAGAATTCTGTGATTTGAAGATTCTGAGGTAACTCAAGGACATTGTGCATAAGACAGCCCACATCCCAGATTGTCTCTCTTAACATTTTGGCGGAAACTTATTAAAACTAGTGACAAACATTCATTTAGCAGTGTAAATGCATCTAAACATGACAGAACCTCCACAATGTATTCCACAGATCATCACAGCCTCTATGCAAGTGAAATTAAACTCAAAATTACCAACAAGTAATAAAACTCAGCATTCTTCTCCCAACTCAATTTTCATACAAATCCTATTATTCACTGTGCCCACACAGTCAAAAGCATTTCTATATATTAATAAAGAAAAGAAAAGAGAGTAGAAAATAAAAGGGAGTGAGGCAGAAATAAAAAAATGTAAGAGAAAGCTGTAAGAAGTATATACAATGGAATGTTACTTACTGTTTATATTAATAGAGTTAAAAATAAAACATATTATTTACTCTTATTTAGTTCTGATTATTATTAGTTAAAGCATGACAGATTATTTACAAACAAGCATAAGCAGTATAATCAAGAAAGTATAATTAGAAATAGCATTTGAAGAACTTATAAACTTTTACAAGAAATAAATATGTTATTATTCTATTAATGATATTTTCATTACTGTTCTCTCCTGCCCTCCCCACCCTTTACCCACTACATAATCTAAATAGAATGTCATTGTTTAAACAAAGAAAATAATAAAAGAAGAAGGAAAAAAAAGGTAAAGATAAAAAATGTATCAAATTACTAACCTTACTTTTTCAGAAAGAAAACAAATCGAGTCACAGCCTGCCATTAAATCCTCAGGCATTTTGACTGGTTATGAAACAAAACATTTCTTTGCACATAGAGAATAACTTTGATTAAATCTTTTCCAAAATATTTGTGGCTTTCTGGAAATGCAGGAACTATATTCAAAAAGATTAATAATGAACTAAAATGATGAGAGAGAAAAAACATATAACAAATCATTTGTTTTTAGTCTCTTCTTCTTCTCTGAAGTCTTCCAGGAAGCTTCAGTTGCCAATCTCTTTAATGAAGAACTAGCCCATTCCATTTCTTCTATTTTATCCAAAATCCTTTTTCTTTGACAAACAGTAAAGCAGAGTCTAAATCATCGAAGACCTTAGGACCATCAGGAAGGAAGATTTTAAGCTTGGCAGGAAACAGAAGGTATGTTTTAAACTGTGCTTTTTTAAGCTCCCTTATTAGTGGCAGAAAAACTTTTCTTTAGCAATTACCATGGAAGAATAGTCATTGTCAAAACGCACAGTTGTCTCATTAAACTTAACAGGAGCTTTAGCCCAAGCAGATTTAAGAACCATCTCTTTATCAAAAGATGATAGAAATCTAACTATAACTGATCTAGGATAGTTTTTGTTAGAGTTAGTATTAGCTATAGATCTATGTGCTCTTTCGATACCAAAAGAGAATGCTTCTGGTAAATCTAAAGTTTTAGGGAGCCATGTTGTTAAAAAGAAGTAATATTGTTACCTTCAATATTTTCTGGCAGTCCAAAAATCCTAATGTTATTGCACCTAGATCTATTTTCCAGGTCATCCAGCTTTGTTTGTAAATGTGTATTTTGTTTCAGCAGAAACTCAATGTTGATTTCCTGTTCTTGTATTTTATTTTCCATGTCATTCACAGCTTCTTCTATGCCTGTCATCTGGATCTTCTGTTGTTGCAGGTCCATATGTAACAAGTCTATTTGTTTTGTAGTTTTTTCTATGAAAGTGTCTATTTTAGTATCCATTTTATCCATCTTAGCAGTAAGTTGCTGGACTATAATTATCAGAGACTGAAGTTCTTTCTTGATGCTGGAGTCTTGAGAATTTGTCTTACTGGAACTCATTTCAGACTGATAAACTGACAGGAAAATTTCCAAAGTAATTTCTGACAGGAATATTATTAAGATTTCCTTTCTTTTTTAGATATAGTTCAAGAACTATATAAAAATTTAGAAAGAAAATTACTTCAAGAATTAATTTTTTAAGTAATTAATTCCTGTCAATGTAATGAAATTGGTGGAGCTGAAGAAATCTGCTGCTATCCTGTGTTCATCCTTGGCCACACCCCCCCCCACTCGGCCTTTCTGAGAACACTGGAAAATATGAAGGTCTCTCCAAACACCATTATATTGGGTGACTTCAACTACCCAAACATAGACTGGGAGCATTACTCTAGCTCCAACACCCTAGCCCAAAGGTTCCTAGAATTTATAAACTCTAATGCTATGGAACAACTTGTTACCACTCCCACAAGAGGGGAAAACATACTGGACCTGATCATCACCAACATGGGGACTCTATGCTCCAGACCAGAAGTGTATCCCTCACTGGTAAGATCAGACCATAAACTAATCTCACTGGATATTCACATCCCGACCCCACCCCCTGCCCAGAAAACCACAGTGAAAAACTTCTCTAAAGCAAATTTCACACTCCTCAAAACTGAGGTGGAATCCTTCAAAGCCCCCGGGCCTGTGGAAAATACGGCCCAGACCGCAGAATCCTTTATAAACGCATTCTATGAACACCTTCAGGAATGCATGGATCATGCGATCCCAAATAAAACCAAGACCCAATCCTCCAAAGGCAGACGTCCTGTCTGGTGGACCCCAGCCATAAACAAACTATACAATAGAAGGAGGAAGCTACTAAATGATAGAGCAAAATCCCAAAAAGGGAAGGCATCACTGATCAGTATTAGCAAAAAACTACGGGCACTCATAGAATTGTCTAAGGCCAGCTTCGAGAGAGAAATTGCACAGGACACTAAGGATAATCACAAGGCTTTCTTTAGTTATGTTAGGAACCTGGGTGGTAATTCCCAGATATGCTCAGAATTAGTCCAAAATGACAAAAAATACACTGAACCCACAGACATTGCCAACATCCTAGCTGACAGGATCAGCGCAAACTTCTCCCCACCAAAAGGGCAAATATCTATCCCAGCAGAGTGCTACCGCCCCTGACATCTCAGATGCTCAGGTAAGAGCCGCCCACGCCAAAGCAGAAAAAACAGCAACAATGGGACCAGACAGTGTCCCGGCTGCCCTACATGATCTCCAAGAAGAGCTAAACCCAAACATAAAACTACTGTTCAATCTCAGCCTTACTACAGGATATGTGCCCAAAGAGTGGCGTACAGCAACAGTGGTCCCTCTCCATAAAGGTGGTGCCTCAACGGATCCTGGAAACTATCGCCCCATAAGCCTGACTAGCTTGGTCTGCAAAGCTATGGAAAGGATCATCATGGACCTCATAAATAAAGATATTGGGGACCTACAGACACTGGATCCTACCCAGTTCGGCTTTGTTAAGGGCAGATCCTGCCTCTTAAACCTGGTTGATTTCTTTGAAACAGTCACCAAGGCCATTGACGAGGGAAGGTGGTCCACACAGCCTACCTGGACCTCACAAAAGCCTTCGATACAATACCCCACGTGGGCATTATAGATAAGCTCACCAGCTTAAATATAAACCTCTATGTCACTAGATGGATTGCAAACTGGCTCAAGGACAGAACCCACATGGTTAGAATTGCTGGAGCCATGTCAGACTCCAAACCAGTTACAAGTGGTGTCCCACAAGGCTCAGTCCTGGGACCTCTCTTGTTCGGTATATATTTCTCGGAGGTACAGGCCAACATGGAAGGACTGTGGCTGACCAAGTTCGCAGATGACTGCAAACTGGGCGCCATAATTGACTCTCCAGCCGACACAAGCATCCTCCAAAAGGGCCTCATAGAAACAGACAACTGGTGCCAGAGCCATGGCCTCAAGCTAAATGCCAAAAGTGTATAGTCATCCCTTTGGCAAAACAAAGTGCCCACAAATTACCACATAGGTGGTAATCCATTAAGTACAGAAGAAGTAATTAGGGACCTGGGGACCCAAGTTGATAGCAATCTCTCATTTGACAACCACATGGCCAAAGTGGTTAGAAAAACATTTTATATAGCCCACCTAATCATGAAGGGATTCACATCTAGATCAGGGCAGGTCATCGTGCCTCTTTACTCATCCCTCATCTCGCCCATAATTGAGTACAATGCCCTTTTGGGATGTACCTTACCAGACACCTGCAGCAACTGGAAATACCCCAAAAGTACCTCACCAAGAGGATCAAAGGGCTCAAACAGATGCCATATGCTGCCTGGTTAAAGAAACTCCAGCTCTACTCAGTGGCATACTGCCTGTTCAGAGGCGATCTGTGCCTGACGTATAAAGCCATGTCCAACCCGGAATTAATGGACATGCTGCACCTCAGAAAATCCAAATCCCATCGAGCTACGCTCGAGACTTGAACCTCAGCACTGAAATAAATAGGACATGCTGGAGGGACAGATTCATAACCCAGAGGCTCCCTTCACTCTGGAATAAAATCCCAGTCCAGGTTAGGCAGAGTCCCTCATTGACTCTCTTCAAGAGGAATCTTGATGAGTGGATGGGAGATCTTAGGTTTACCCCGGGTATCACTTCTGTGTCACTGTTAGACAGAGGCACAGTATACTAACCTCGAAAAAGGGCATAGCAAAATAAATTTAAAATGGGTGGCGAAAGCCAAACACATTCTGGCTAGGCTTATAAATGCCCTAGGGCAGATAGCCTAGTATGAACCTATGAACCTATGAACCTAATATCAGCAAACCATCTATGCTGTGGGAGTAGAGCCTACAGCCTTCTGCATCAAAAAGCAAATATGCTACCTGTTGCACTACTAACACTGCTTTCAAATTCCATAGCACAAGTTGCTAAACAAAACACTTGCACATTGAAAACAGACAGCATGTAAACATTTCTTCCCTTGAAGATCACAAATCCTTGAAAATGCACTGAAACTCATAGTGTAGTAGTTGGTGTAGAGGATTCAGGCTATTGTCTCTTGTAATCAAAGTACAGGGTTTGAGTCTGAGTAAATTAACTAATCTGCCATCCCTAACTAGGGCATCACACACACACCTTACTGTTTTGCTTTATTCTGATAACATTCCATGGACAGACACAAGCAACAGGAAAGTACAGTTTTGTACCTACCATAAATGTAGATGTTCGAGGATCTCCATTGCTGCAGTCCTGACATATACCTGTCCACCATCGGCCCGAATACCAAAGGGCTAGAACCGGCGTCGGTCATCGGCGCCCGAGACTGACGTCAGTACGTGTCAGTACAAATGCGCATGACCGACGCCATAACCTCAGTCTTTCTTGCCTCAGACGTCAGAATGCAAAAAACACCACCCAAACCCCAACCTAAAAAGAAAAAGGGGGAAGGAGGGAGGGAAAATTGGACTGCAGCAATGGAGATCCTCGAACATCTACATTTATGGTAGGTACAAAACTGTACTATGTTCTTCGTCTCCCATTGCTGCAGTCCTGACATATGGGTAGAATCCCAGAGCAACGGAAAAAGGGAGGCTGGTCAACTAAATAGCATTAGGAGCTGCTGACATGCCCTGTAAGATTGCAGTGGCAAACCCAGCCCTAGACCTAGAATAAAGAGGTAAATGATAATGCTTTGTAAAGGTATGTACAGAACTCCAAGTAGCTGCTTCTAGAATGTCTTTAGTAGCTACCCCTCTCAAAAAAGCAGTAGAAGTGGCCATAGCCCTAGTAGAATGAGGCCTGATCCCAGCTGGAACATCCTCTCCATGATGAGAGTAACAAAAAGCAATACAATGGCCAATCCACTTGGAAATAGTTTGTTTGAGACAGCTTTCCTCGTGAAGTCAAAGCAAAAGAAACAAATAATTGTTGAGATCTTCTGAACTCTTTGGTTCTGCTCAAATAATACCTCAACTGCCTATGTACATCCAAAGAATGCAAAACTTTTTCCCCTTCATTTTGGGGGTTAGCATAAAAAGTAGGCAAATGTATAGATTGGTTCAATGCCACATTAGAAATCACTTTAGGCAGAAAAGTAGGATTAGTACGTAAGGAAACTCTGTCATTGTGAAAAATCAGAAAAGGTTCCACTGCCATGAGGGCCTGTAATTCAGATACCCTTCTAGCAGAAGTAACAGCCAATAAAAAAGCAGTCTTCCAAGACAACAACTGCAATTCAGCTGTAGCTGCAGGCTCAAAAGGAGGCAGAGTCAGCTTTTCCAAAACAAAATTAAGATCCCAGGTAGGAGTAGGAGCCCTCCGTGGGGGTCTGATATTCTTTGCCCCTCTAAGAAACTGTTTAACCAATGGATGTGAAAATAAAGGAGGGTCACAATCGTAGTGAGCAGAAACAGCTGCAGCATGCACTTTTACAGAAGAGAAGGACAAACCCTTGTCCAATAAAATAGTCAAATATTGCAATGTACAACTCAAATTAGGCAATTCGACATCAAAGCCTTTAGCTGAACTCCAAAGAAAAAATCTCTTCCATTTACCAGCATAAACTTTTCGAGTACTAGGACGCCTGGCTTCCAAAATAACATCCAAAACTTGTTAAGGGAGCTGAAGGTCCTCCTTCTCTAAAACAGAATGCGCCAGGCTGTCAGGTGTAGGGATTGCACCCTGACATTGAGAAAATGATTGTTTTCCTGAGACAATAAGTGAGGAATCTGTGGTAATGGCCAAGGTGGTACATGAATTAAGCTCCTCAACAGAGGGTACCAATGCTGACGAGGCCAATCCGGTGCTATAAGGATCATGCAAGGTTTGTCCCTCCTGACTTTCAACAGCACCTTCGGAAGAAGAGGCAAAGGAGGAAAAGCATACACGTGAAGGTTGCTCCAACTGAAGGATAGTGCATCTATTTTCCAGGCTTTTGGATGAAATAGCCTTGTGCAAAACAGTGGCAGTTGGAAATTCAGAGGAGAAGCGAACAGATCTATGTCCGGAGTTCCCAAGCCATTGTCAACTGAAGAAATACCTGAGGGTCCAATTTCCATTCGTGAGGATCCACAATCTGTCTGCTCAGAACATCTGCTAAAGAATTTTGTGCTCCTGGCAGAAACTGTGCTCGAAGAGTGATGTGCAGATTCAAAGCAGTTTCCCATAACAGCATTGCTTGTCTGCAAAGAGGGTAAGAATGAGTTCCTCCTTGCTTGTTGATGTACCACATGACAGTCGTGTTGTCTGTTCGAATCAACACCAGTCCTGGTTGAAGTAGGCTTTTGAATCCTTCCAAAGCAAATTGAACTGCCAGCATCTCTTTCATGTTGATATGCAAGTGAAGTAGCTCTGGGGCCCAAAGGTCTTGAATCCATTTTCCTCTGAAATGAGCTCCCAGGCTGACTCGAGGCGTCTGTCGTTAATATCTGACTTGCCTCTGGTTGGGTCACAGAGAGCCCCTTGTTTAGGTGACATTCCTGAGCCCACCACAGAAATTCTCTCTGAATGCAAGGTAGAATCCGAATGACAGTGTCCAAATCGTGGCAGTGTTGAGTCCAAATGCTTTTGAGATACCATTGTAGCTTCCTCATATGCAGTTTGGCATTGGGAAGTACTAGAATGCAAGATGCCATGAACCCCAAGGCTTGAAGGACTGTCCTTGCAGTCAGCCTGGACATTACTGATAGCTGTTGGAAGTATAGGTGAAGATTCCTTTGTTTGTCCGGGGTAAGAAATGCCATCTGAGCAGCTGTATTCAGTTTCATACCCAGAAAACACATCTCTTGTGAGGGTACTAGACTGGACTTTATTTCGTTCACAGAATACCCTAGGCATCTTAAAACTGTCATTACATACTGCAGATGTTGAAGAAGTTCGTGCTTGCCTTGAGCCAGAATCAAACAGTCGTCCAGATAAGGATAAATTTGAATTCCTTGTAGCCTGAGAAAAGCTATTACTGGAGCCAGGACTTTTGTGAATACCCTGGGCACAGTAGACAAGCCAAAGGGCAATGCAGAGAACTGATAATGCAAATTCCCATTCCGAAATCTCAGGAATTTCCTGCAACTGGGCCTGATAGGAATGTGAAGATAGGCCTCTTTGAGATCCAGAGTCACCATCCAGTGATCTTTGCCCAGCATAGGTAACAGCTGTTGCAGTGTTAACATCTTGAATTTTGGAATTTCCAGAAAGGTATTTAGAATGGACAAGTCCAGAATTGGTCTCCAAGTATTTCCTTTCTTTGGCACTAAGAAAAGATGGGAATAAAACCCTGTGCCTCTTTCTGCAGAAGGTACTTCCTGTATTGCGTCCAACTGAAGCAGAGAAGAAATTTGAGTCTGTGCTTCCAGTCTTTGCTGACGAGGCACATCCAGCATACCTTTGAAAGGAGGGAATGTGTGAAAATAAAATTTGTAGCCTCGATTTATTATGTCCAATACCCATTTGTCTTGGGTAACCAAATGCCAGTTCCTTTTGAAAAATCTCAGTTTTCCTCCTAGAGGGGCTGCCAGCAAGGCAGAGTCCAGCAGCTGAAGACACGGGTCATTGGGTCTGTTTCCGAAAGGACTGACCCCTGCCCTCCCCAGCAGAAGGGGTAGAAGAACTCAAAGACCTAGAAGCAACAGGGCCCTGAGAGGAAGCCCTACCTCTACCTCGCCTCGACCTGCCCCTAGATTGATAATCCGAAGAGGGGAAAGACCATCCCTTAGCAGGCCAATTCCTACTGAACTTAGGGGGCTGAACCTGTAAAAAATCCTTAACTGTCTGCATAGACTTAGCTTTTTCCTCCATTTTTTTCAAAACTGATTCTACTGGAGGGCCAAAAAGAACATCAGATTGTAGAGGAGCATCCATAATTCGAGCCTTAACATGCTCTGACAAGGTCTGATCTTTAAGCCAAGCATGCCTACGAATAACTGAACTAGTAGCAGCCACCCTGGAAGAAGCCTGTAAAGCATCAAAACCACACTGCAAAGAATGCTTACCAACTTGGTCTGAAGCATGCACTAAATCCTGAAGCTCCTTACATTCAATACCTTCAGCTAAAGCATCTACTTTACATTTCAATTGGCCCAGCAAATAATTTTGATACCGGAGCATATGAAACTGACAATTTAAAGCTCTCATAGCCAAAGTAGAAGAGGTATACAGTTTTTTACCCCACCTATCCAGGGCCCTAGCATCCTTGTCCAGAGGAACTGGATTCCTAACCACAGAAGCCCTAACCCCTTTGGGGCCTTGAGTAATAGTTTCTGGATCAGCCCTAGGACTCTTATATAAGTACTTGTGAGCTTCCGGAACCCTGTAGTATCTATCTGGTTTAACCGGGGCAGGAGGCAGAGAATCTGGGTTAAGGGCAGCCTCAGAAAACACATCCTGAACAACATCCAGTACAGGGGGAATAGCCAAGGGCCTATGCTGAGGCAAAACAAGAATTCTCTTAGTCTTTACGAGAATCAGAATAATCCTGGCCCTCCCATTTGAAATGTTCCCTCATGGAATGCAAAGTCTCAGAGAAAGAAAAATCTTCTGGAGGGGACGAGAGGAGTAGAGTCCTCAGCCTCCGAATCAGAATAAGGAGGGAAATCCTGAAGTTCTTCTACAGAGGAATCTGACTCATTGGAAGACTGAACCAAACCCTCCAACTCTGTCTCTACCCTGGGCCTCTTCACAGGGGGGGGCATAGAACCCCTAATTAAAGTAATCAAATCTTCAGCCATCTTTAACATGTGCTTCCTAGGAGCTGGACCCTGGGGACTAGCACCAGCAGAGGCAGACTTAGACTTAGAATGGGCTCTGCTTTGAGAAGGAGGAGGCCTAACTACCCTATGAGGGGAGGGAACCACTGACATCAGAGAAGCACCCTCAGCCTGGCCTAACACAGGAGAAGCCACTTCCTGCAGTAACAAAGGCTCCCCTTGAGACTCAGGTAAACTTTCAGAAGGAGCCGCTGAAGTAGCCAGTGGTACTACAGAACCGGCGTCCGGAGTGGACGCCTCATCCTGTTTGGACCGCAAAGACTTTTCTTTGCGTTTCTTAGAAGAACCAGTCGTCGGAGAATCCGACGGCATGTTATAATTACAACGTTTACCAAACACCAGCCTAGCACAGTCCAACCGACGTTTAATAGTACGCTTGTTAAAAGTAGCACAAAAGCGACACCCAACAACGCCGTGCTCAGGCCCTAAACAAGGAATGCAGAGTGAATGGTAATCCCTATGAGGAATCTGTTTCCCACAAGAAATACAGTTATTAACTTTTTCTGACATCCGTCAATACTGAGGCAAGAAAAAGACAAAAGTGTCCCCAACGGGGTACTTAGCCCAACTTGGTCTCCGGTCTGAAACTCGAAAACCGACAATTCCAGAACGCCGAACGGCACTTGCAAATGCTGCTTCTGCTTAGGACCACGCGGCAAGAAAGACTGAGGTTATGGCGTCGGTCATGCGCATTTGTACTGACACGTACTGACGTCAGTCTCGGGCGCCGATGACCGACGCCGGTTCAAGCCCTTTGGTATTCGGGCCGATGGTGGACAGCGGAATACCCATATGTCAGGACTGCAGCAATGGGAGACGAAGAACATCTGTGGTTGTGTGTTTAAATTCCTCACATGGATGCAGAAGAAGTAATCAACAGTAGGTGTATGTGGAGGCATAACATGAGGGCTTTCTTAAAGAAGACATGTACTTTTTTAAAATAAATGTTGTGGCAATTTTAAAAAGTAAATCATAAATCCAAAAACAACAAAAGCAGTGAATGAACCACGCAGTTCACACGGAAGATAAAACAAAACTGTTTAATATTGTAAGCGCTTTCACTATGAGCTTCCTCAGACCATACACAAACAGTAATGCAAGAAAAAGTCACACTTAAATAGTAAACACTATCCAATCAAAATCCATAACTATCTAAACGGTACCAGACCCTATATAAAATACACATATAAACATCACATCTCTGATCTGAGGAAGCTCATAGTGAAAACGCTTACCAATATTAAACAGTTTTATGTTTTATCTTCCATGTGAACTGCGTGGTTCGTTCACTGCTTTTGCTGTTTTTGGATTTATCATTATCGTGGTTCTGAGCAGTGAAGCATTTGCCCCTAGTAGTATATCGCTACTGTTTTTATCTGTATACTTTAAAAAGTAAATGTTGTGGCAGCCCCGCTGGCTGGCAGGCTCCTCCCAGCCAGCAGGGGTCCCTCAAAACCGAAGTGCCATAGGTGACTGTCTAGGTTACCTAGTGGTGGATCTGGCTCTGTGCGGAATTATAGGTTTTGGCAAAAGTTAGTCCTAGGTTCCTCTGTTGAGTGGTCATAAGATGGGTGTCCACAGGATCTGTAATGCTGAAGTTAGGGGTGTTATTTTTGTTTTCTAGAGATGTGAAATAGCCTCACTTTGTTTTTTTGTTTTTTTTTGTATTGATAAACATATTATTTGAACAAATCCAGTTCCATATTGCTTCAAAATATTTCCAAAGTTCACTGCTCAGAATGGTTGAGCTTTTGTTGAACCTGCTCAGACAATGTCATCTGCGTACATTGTAAAGTTAATCTGGAGCAGAGACCAAAGTAGATTGTTAATGTATAGTGAGAATAAAAGAGGTTCTAGGATTCAACCTTGTGAGCCCCTTCATGTTATTCTCTGAGTTTGAAGATATTTATAAAATCCAGTCACTCAGAATGTTCTTTTTTCCAAGAGAGTTCTCAAACCATCGCACCACTTCCATTAAGAAACCCATTTCTGGCAGTTTATGCAGCAGCTATCATGGTCAAGAGTTTTGAAAGCACTGTTAAGATCTACAAAGATAATGCCTGTAACTTTATCTTGCACTATAGTTGTAAAGATGTAGTCTGTCATTCATAAATACACTAGGAATCTGGTACAGCTAGTGTAGCTTACCTATTGAAAGTTTGTGAAAAACTGTTGTTTGTATTTGTTTATAGTAGCTCTCTTAAACGGTTTATTACAGGCTTGTGACTGCATACTGTAAAGGTGTATCACATTTGTCCAAGATTGATGCAATAGTTCTTTAAGCGTCATATTTGAAATCTGAGGTTTTATATAAATTCTTTATGTTCTGTAGCCTAAATAAAAGGTTGGGTTTGAAAGTCATCTAAAATAATCCTGCAGATTCATCAAGTCATTATACTGCTGTTTGACTTTTCTCTGATAATGGGATGTAAGTACACTTTTGCAATGTCCCCACTGGGTGGCAGCAGAACATTGTCAGTAAAGTGACGTTTAAAAAAAAAAAAAAAAAAAAACAAGATCCTTAAGAAATTTCCTTAAAATGAGTTACAGATTGTGATAACCACAATTACGGAAAAGATCATGAGTCTCAAGATGCGGGTCTTTACTTTTTATAATGTACTTTACCTTATTTTTATGATCAGATATTTTGAGTGCTAGACATAGGTGCTTCGTTTTCCCCTCTGACTACAGCTATTTTGAAGATAAACTCATGGGTGAATGGAGTGATACTATATGGTGGTTTAGAAAAGCACCTTTCATGCTGAAGTGCTTTTACATGACATTTAAGTATCTTGGTAGACTGCACAGTTCATGTATTTAGAATATGTGATACTAAAGTTGCCAGGGAAACTCTTATTAAAATAGTGGCCTTGCTTCCTTTGTCCAGATGCTTAGATATAAAAAATGTAAAATGTGTAAGTCTGTGGTACATATTTCTGTAACTGCAATTGGCAAGTCATTGAATGTATGTCTGCATTTGAAGGAAATATTGCATTTCTTAACTATCTTAGCTATCTCTCTTAGCTCTCTATAACTCTCTTAACTCTTAACTATCTATAAGCCTAAAACTTCCAATGGACAACACTTAAATAGCTACTCAGTCACATTAGCATAGAATAAACTTACATTTAACATTAGAAATCTGCCTCATGCCCACAGCTTTAAAAAACTGTTAAAGGAAAACCCACTAAATTCAAGGATCTGTTCATGCTAAAAATACAGCTTACATCTTATATCGGTTTTTGTCTACTTTTCTCACTTTCTACGTTCCTCTTTTTAATTCTTCCCGTGTCCCCTGGCTACTTATTTACTTTTCTTTACTCCCTGGTTCTCTTCTTTCCATGTCTATGCTTTTACTCCCTGGTTCTTTCTTTTTTCATTTTTTTTCCTCTTTTTGGTAATTCATCTTATATCAAACTGCTTTTCTCTAACTGACTTTTGTTATGTAATTAATAATCTTTGCTGTAACTATTTTTATAACTTTATTTGTAATTATTATTTATTTGATGCTTGCTGTAACTATTTTTATAACTTTATTTGTAATTATTATTTATTTGGGGCTTTTCCCCCGGCCTCTGCTGAAAATGGGCTTTTGCTCAGTTGGACATGCCTAGTTAACAAATGTCAAATAAATAAAAATAAATAAATACATTTTTGTATTGGTATAGTCACCACTTTTATTTCTCTTTCCTCTTATCTGTGTTCTGAAGAATATACCAGGAAAGATTGCATTCATTTCCATTTTTGATGTTCATTTTGAGACATGTGGGTTACTTTTAATAACACTACTGTGCATGTATGCCTTTTTCTTCCACTGGAATATGTAGTCCATTTGTATTCAAGAAATCATCCTCATGGTTTAAAGCTTTAGCTAGTAATTCATGATCTATAAAAACAGAGTTGTTGCTATCAGACAAATTTTGATCCTTTTACAAGAAAGGCTAAAACTGTGACCTGCTGACAAGTTTCATTCTATAGTCTTGGGTTTGATTCCTTCACTCTCCCTTTGCAAACTGTGTAACTCCAAGCAAACCACTTTACCAGGCAATGCTTCAGGGGTGATTCAGAAAATAGACGCCTGTGCTTTAGCATGCTTAACTGGTTAATAAATTAGATAGACAAAAGTTTTAAAGAGGAAATGACATTGGAACAAGTTTAAGTGCTCCCATTAGCACATAAACTATATGACAAATAAATATTGCTGGTTTGCAGATGACTGCAAGCTGGGAGCCATTATTAACTCCCCAAGTGATGTAGACATCCTACAGAAAGGCCTCACTAAGACCAATGACTGGTGTTGAAACCATTGCCTTAAGCTTAATGCTAAAAAATGCGTCGTCATCCCCTTTGGGAAAACTCAGCTCCCAATAACTACCACATCGATGGGAGCCCACTGAGCACTGAAGGCGTTATAAAAAATCTGGGGACACAGGTTGTCAGCAACCTCTCCTTCGACCACCACATTGCCACTGTGGTCAGAAAGTCCTTCTATGTGGCACATCTCATTACTAAGGGTTTTGCATCCAGGAAGAAAGAGGTCATTGTCTCCCTTTACTCTTCCCTCATTAGACCAATCATTGAGTACAATGCCCCATTTGGCATGTACCTCACTAGACACACGCAGCAGCTGGAAAAGCCACAAAAGTACCTCATGAAGAGGATCCTAGGCCTTAAACACATGTCCTACATGGACAGACTCAAAAAACTCCAGCTATTCTCTGTCTCATATTGTCTACTGAGAGGCGATCTCTGCTTGACTTACAAAGCCATGTCTGACCCGGCTCTGTTAGAAATAATACATCTAAAGAAATCCCAATCCCTCCGCACCACATGCTGCAGAGACCTCTACTTCATTACCACAATCTACAGAACATGATGGAGAGACAGGTTCATAACCCAGAGACTGCCATGCTCTGGAATAGACTTCCCATACATGTCAAACAGAGCACCTCACTGGCCTTCTTCAAGAGAAATCTTGATGAGTGGATGGGAAATAGAAAGTTCACCCCAGGGATCACTCCAGTGGATCTACTTGATAGAGGCACTGGGAACTATTGGGCGACATGATGCCAGGGCACTTCTATGGGCTAGGCTTGTAAAGACTCCGGGATCATTAGCCTAGTACACACCTATGAACCTATGGTGTAACTGGAAGTTAATGTAAGATCATGTGCTTTGTTTTATTTTGTCTATACAGATTGAAGAAAATTTAAAAAAGTCTGCTACAAATCAATTAAGAACTCCATATAAATTATTTATACTGTTTTAGGACAATGGGTTATGCAAATTGTAGACCATATGTTCTCAGACTCTTTCACTTCTACTAACAGCCTCCAAAGCCACAGAAAAACCTTTAGCACCCCCAATTGATATTAAACAGGCACTGTGAGCCTCCTCATACAAAAAAGCACATTTTGCACTGTACAGAAACAGATTGACTATCCCCATGAACACAGCCGATTTGAAAATAATCATGGTTTGACTTAATGCTGTTTTGCAGTCCAGTATTCACTGATTATCTTAATTCAGTCAGCCTAATTTCATATATAATTCATATTGTGTAGTTCATTTTATAACCACACATTTTTTTCAGACTTGCTTGCTCCCCCCTTGAGACAAGCCTGGGGCTCCACAGAGAGGCAGGCCTCACTATTTTAGAACAGCTGCCCTAAATACCAGTGAAAACATGCTCCAGACAGCTGAAGAACAACAATTAGTATTCTATCAAGATTAAGAAAGAGCTGTGATAAAATTTCACAGAGAACCCAAAACGTGCTCAGTGCATGCACTCTTGCATGCGTGCACACACACACTCATATATGTGCTCACATAGGCACATATATACATACAAACAGTATTGCATCTATTTCTGAGATGGCACATTAAGTAAATTAAAGGAACTGTGTTTTAATTGTGAGATGTTTTTCCTGCATCTTAAATCTATGTGTAGTTTACATAGCTTTAAACAGATTATTTTTATCTTATCCCCCACTAATCACTTTTGTGGATAGCCGTGACATTGACCCCCAAGTTACATTATTAATGAAATCACACAAGACCGACTTTATTAAAGCCTGAAGTTAATAAACAGCAGCTGCTGAATCGAGTTACACAGAGTATATTCAAGAATTTCAGAGTATCTTTGGCCAGCAGTGTTCAATCATCTATCTTCAGCAGGTTTCCCAAAAAACTGACCCTCTTTTGCGAGCCCGAGTACTGAAATGTGAATGATAAAACCAACAAAATCAGACATAATATTGCATTTATGTTTGTAATATTGCATTCTGGAATAATGCACAGAATAAAAAGGCATGGCAGTGATGTCACCTGCTATTTCGTCACAGATGTGTACAATACCCTTTTAAAGACCACGCTGGTTCTGCTTTCAGATATAGAATTTGTTGTATTATCATTCATTCTGCTGGTGTAGGATTCATTTGTTTTATTTTGGTATGTAGCCAACCCCCCCACCCCCCACCTTAGGTCATCAAACTTTTGCTTCAAAGTTAAAAAGCAGGAAGATGTGAGGAGGAAAGAAACAAATACAAAGGACCCTTTAGCATAGTATTTGCATCACAGAAAATATGGTACCAAAGGCTGATTTGCTTATCAGAATATTAATTCTAAAACTAGAAATGACTAAATCTCGGAGCTTGGCGTGTTACTCAGGACCAGGAAAGATGGCAGTGTAGGAGGCATATTGTGTTATAATTGTGAAATCAGTCAAATGACAGCTTGTTATCTGATCATTTTCAATGGGCTTGTGGCCATTCAAACTGTCATTCTTACCTTTGTAATGTTTTCAGGAGTATGTTGCACAAAGGTATTCTTTTGTATATGTTAAGACAAATGAGTGTGTTTTATAATCATAAAATACTTAATCAGTAACTAGGTGCAAAATAAGTGCAAAAATTATATTGCTTCAGTGCATGTAATCTCTAGTCTTGTTAAAAAAACACATCTGATACTGCACTTTAGAATGTGCCATTTGTTTATTAAATGTGTCTATTTTATTTATTTAAAAGGATATTGGTGCTTAATCCTAAGCATTTCCATAAAATAAACAACTTTTAAATTCAGCATTAGACATTCATCCTGAAGTTTAATTACATTATTGCTGCAAAAAAAAAATGAATAACTCCTGGTCAACACTGTAAGATTACAACTGAGATACCCCTGCCCAATGATGTTACACCATTCCAAAAGACACAGTATCTTATGGACCTTCCAAGGAGAACTGTAATTCATATCCTCAAATAAGGGAGGGTAGCTAATGCCAAACTATAAAAACCAAATAGGCAAATGAAATCCTCTATAACAGAGGAGTCAAACACGCAGCCCATGGGGCACATGCTCCCAACCACACTCCCATATATGACCCACAACATATCTGCAGCTCCCGTCCCAAAGTCGGCCTGCTCTCCCATACACAGCAGAACCACCAGCCACGCAACCTTACACGAAACCACAACTCATCACACTGTCATCCTGTCAACATTTCAAGCCATCAGTCTGAATATATGCATTCACTCACTCTGATCGCTCACCCACACAGTCTCATCAGCATAAAGACATGCATTCACTCACTCAGTCCGAATGCACACTCACACAGTTTCTTCAGCATTCAGACATGCATTCACTCACTCACTCACTCACTCACTCACTCACTCACTCACTCACTCACTCACTCACTCACTCACTCACTCACTCACTCACAGGTTCATAGGTTCATAGATTAGTTCTAAGCTAACTGCCCTTGTGGGCCCATTACAGGCAGTGACTGCAGCAAATCAGTGTCCCCAAAGTCACTGGTGTGGGATAGCTGGAAGACAACCCACAAACTGAAATGTAGGCTTATTTTAAAAAATAAGCGGGTAGTTGTAGTCAACGTACTGGCCAGTCCTGTGCTTTTGATTGAATTGCAGCAGGTTTTGGTTATTGGTTTGGGTAGCTGTCACGGAGCAATCTGTCTCTGAGCAGTAGCTTTGCTTTGTTAGCTGGAGTGTTAGACTGAATATTTATAAATATATTTAAAAATACTTTGAATACCTTCATTATGTTTTCAAAGAAAAGAACAGCTAATGAAGAACATCGTGTAGCGCAGGAAAAGTGGAAAAACTTGTCCTTTTTTGCTGAAGTGAATGGAAAACCAACTTGTTTGATTTGCTGTGGCAAAGGACTATAACATTTTCAGGCATTACACAAGTATTCACGCTTCCAAGTGTGATGAATATAGTGGAAAGATGAGTGAAGAAGGAGTTAGGGAGTTAGAACCGCCACTCAAAAAGCAGCAGTTACTGTTTAAACGTGTTCCTCAAGCTAGTGATGCTGTAGTTTGCGCAAGTTATAGGACCGCACAAGAAATAGCTGTGTCATCGAAGCTTTTTTCGGAGGGGGACTCTTCAATGTATGTTGGTAGCTGTGGAAGTTATTTACCCCAAAAAATGTCAAGCATCTGCAAACATAAGCCTTGCAAGAAATACAGTTGCAGATAGAATTAATGAATTATCAGAAAATCTTAACAGTCAGCTCAAAGAAAAAGTTGCTAAATTTGTAGCATTTTCTGCAGCAATTGATGAAAGTACAGCTTTAAGTGACACAGCACAACTTGCAGTTTATATATATGGTGTAGATGACAATATGTAAGTAACTGAAGAATTTGTGGAACTGGTACAAGTGAAGGGAACAACAACGGGGGATGATATATTTGTGGGTTTGGTAGGTGCACTAGATAAAATAGGTGTAGACCGGACAAAAACTGTGAGTCTGGCTGCAGATGGAGCACCTCAAATGGTAGAAAAGCTGGCATGGCAGCAAAGTTAAAGGAAAACTACTAGCTATGAACTCAGACCATCAAATTCACAGTGTTCATTGCATAATGCACAGAGAAGTGCTTTGTAGTAAAACATTAAAGATGGATCATGTCATGGATGTAGTTATTAAGATGGTGAACTTCATATGCGTGTGAGGTCTGAACCACAGACATTTCAACAGCTTATTGGAGGAAATTCACACTCGTCTGCCATATCACACTGATGTTCATTGGTTAAGCTGAGGAGTTGTGCTGAAGTGCTTTTATGAATTAAGAAGTGAAATACAGAGGTTTATGGATGAGAAAGGAAGGAATGTGCAGAAACTGAAAGACAATGAATGGGTTTAAGATCGAGCTTTCATGGTAGATATAACAGAATACTTGCATTACCTGAATACAAGGCTGCAAGGTCACAATAAATTAGTGACAGATTTGTATGACTCTATTCGTGTCTTTGAATAGAAGCTTAAACTTTTTAAACGCCAATTAGCAGCAAGTAATACGGCACACTTTCCAACTCTGAAGTCCCTGCAAGATGCACCTGAGTTTCATGGTGATATCAACACCGAGAAGTACTGCACCAAAATGTCCAAGTTAGTGAGTGAGTTCGGAAAATACTTGCCGACTTTAAAAGCCTTGAGAATGATTTTTCTATCTTCCGCAACCCTTTCTCTGCTAGTGCTGATGAGGTACCAGAACAGTTTCAGTTAGATCTAATTGAGCTCCTGTGTAATTCTGAGTTGAAGGATAAGTTTTCAAGTGTTGATATTGGCACATTTTATCAGTATGTTGGGCCAATATATCCCCAAATTAAATGTTTGGCCTCAAAGATGATGTCAACGTTCAGCAGTACCTATGTCTATGAACACCTCTTTTCTGTGATGAAGTTGAACAAGTCTTGACTCAGGTCTCAACTTACTGATGAACACCTCAGCTCAACACTGAAGGTAGCCACTACTCAATCCTTAGTGGCAAACATTGATGCACTTGCGCAGGCCAAGAGGTGCCAAGTTTCTAGGAGCAGTAGTACCAGGAATTAAGGTAAATAGCTTAAACACCGTCAGTCAGCGTTACTTTTCATATTTAAAGTTGATTATTTATGTTTATTTTTGTAGAAAAAATGATGTGCTTTTAAATGTTTGAACACCACATTAAGTATTTTATGCATTTCATTGGATCATTTTATCACGTGACACAGCAGTTATTTATTTAAATGCTGAAAATATATGGATATTATTTTCTGAAGAAGTTCAAGTGCATTAAATTGAACGAAAGTGCTAATAAGGTTGTGACATTTTTCTTCAAATCCAAGTACTGGCTGTATGTTTTTTACTTGGTTTTTAGTGTTTTTGTGGTTTTATAGATATATATATATATATATATATATATATATATATATATATATATATATACATATAGGTCTAGTACTACAGAATGAATACGCTCAATGTCAACATGCAAAATGCTGACATAAAAATGTCAAAAATGCTGACATCAACACACTACTACTCATGCACTTAGAAACAGCCTCAGTGCATGCAAGATTTAAAATAAAAAAATAAACAACTTAAATAAATAAATAAATAAATAAATAAAACATTGTTTTTTTGCAGAGGGATCAAGCCACCCTCCACCCCCCCAAGTTAATTACACATACTAACTCCATGATCACACAAACACAATGTAAGGACATATTCTTCAACCTTGGGAATTCTGCACTCTCAGACACCTGTTGACCAGTTGCTTGGTTGATCATAAATGGCTGACTACGTCACTGTCAAACAAGCATACACTCAACATTTTACATGGAACTTGGTAGACACACACACACTGGTCTATATTATAACATCGAAGTTCGTAAACATCAATGTTATACTATCGAACCCTAAACACCGAAATCCGAAAACATCGAACAGTCAGAATAGCAAATTTTTTCCCAGGGAAAAAATTTGCTATTCCGAGAAACATACACACAACACAAACACACACAAAAAACAGCAATCCACACACATACACTTAAAATCCTACACCTAAACCTAAACTAAACTTTACATGCACTACTAGCTATCCACTTACCTTAACCCAACCCTAACCCTAAGGTCCATCACTATCACACACTCACCTCACCCGCACCCTAACCCTAACTCACCTAACCCGCCCCCCCTAACCCTAACCTACACACAACCACGCACTTACCTGACCCGCGCCTTAACCATAGCTCACCTAACCTGTCCCTAATCCTAACCCACACACAATTGCACACTTACCTGACCCGCTCCCTAACCCTAACGTCCACACAACCGCACACTTACCTGACCCACTCCCTAACTCACCTAACCTGCCCCTAACCCTAACCTACACACAATCGCACACTTACCTGAACCCGACCCGTAATGTTCCAACATATTGAACGCTGAAAACAGTGAAGCCACAGCAACGGCCCACCAATTTCTTTCCCTGGGAAAGAATTCGGTGTCATGCACCTTCGCTGTTTTCAGAGTTTGACATTACGGGTTTGATATTATAACATTCAATCTTTGTAAAATTCGATGTTAAAATATAGACCCCACACACACACACTCTCACACACACACACACACACACACACACACACACACACACACACACACACACACACAGACACAGACAGACACACACACACACACATATATATATATATATATATATATATATATATATATATATATACAGGTGCATTATATAGATTAGTCCCCAAGTAGACTGCCACAATCCACACTTCCAGGGTCTTCCTATGGATGTACTTCTGACTGAGGAATTGCCCTCCTGGTTTGGAGATTTCATGCACCTTCCTTATACAGAGTCTTAAATGATAATTAAGTCCTTGTTATATTGCTAACTGTTTCATTTCTCCATGTCTTTTGAGTATATAATACCATGATGGGAATGGACTCCATTCTTAACAGTATGATTAGAGTTCATAACATTCATAAAAAAGCATTATTTCAGTCTTTGATATTATCTGTGACTGCTCTTCTCAGCACTGACGTGCCCAGAACTGCCTCATTCTGTAATCCATATGGGGTTACATGTATTCGTAGCATATCTAAATTCAACTGTAATTTCTTTTTTTATTTGACCCATTGTTCCTACTACCATTGAACTCTCTGGTTATCTTTCTTCCACATTGTTCTCAGTTCTGCCTGCAAATTCTGATATTTTATGGCTTTGTGTCTCACTGTATGTAAGACACTGCAGTCACTTGGTGTAGCAATTTCAGAAGTCTCTGTTATTTTTATCTTTTTTTCATGGACTATTGTATCTGGTTTTCTTGCATCTATTTTTTGAACTGCTGGTAATGGGTGAAACCATGTGATATAGGTCCTATAATGCTTTGTGCCTCATGTTTCCAATGCTTGTCAGCTACTTCTATATTGTAGTGTTTGCACAATGTCCAATGCAACAGTCTTGCTACATTATTGTACCTTTCAGTGTATAGCCCTCTGCCATGAGTGCATCAGACCCAGCAAGAAGACCTACAACTTTTTCCAGTTCTTGTTTGCAGAACCTACATTTGTCTGTTTCTCCCACATCTTCAATGGACTTTGTAAACCAGCATGTAAGTAGTCCACTATCCTGAACCACCATCATTAATCTTTTGTCTTTTGGTTTAAATTCACCTCTCCTTAATAATTCCTGCATAAAATCTTGGTCAACAAGAAGTTGCTGCTGGAGATCTCTGTTTGCCACTATATTTATGGCTTTTCCACTTTTCTTTCCTTCCCATCTGATCCCTCTCCTTATATTGTTTCTCTTGTTTTTTTGGTACATTCAGTTGCCTGAGTTTTGTCTTCTTTTAATTTGATTGCCAGTCCTGATTAACAACACAATGCTTCTACTAAGCAAAGATGTCATCTTAGACTTCTCCTCATGTTTTAAATTTCACTATGCTTCAATCTGATGAGGTCAGCAGATAAGTATGCAATCCCATGATTGCAGATCTATACATGTAATCAATTTGGATGAAGCCCATACCTCCTTCAGAGCGAGGAATATATAATGTTTGTATAAACTGATTTTTATATATCATTTGATAAACATGAAGCATTTTTATTGTTTTCATGTTCAATTGATCAAATACATTTTGGGGCCCATTGATCACCCCAAAAACTGTAAGTAAGAACATGAAGAGCATTAGTTTAAGTCATCTGAAGCTTTCTTTACTGAGGTTTATTCACTTTAGTTCATATTTCATTGTTGATCCTTCATCCATTCCCAAACATTTATACATTCCCTCCTGTTTGGGTTCCTTTATATCACATTCCTGTCCCAGACTGATATTTTGTTGGTGCTGTAGCACTAAACCACTAAAAACATTGTTCCACAAAAGATCAAAGAACATTAATTTTGTAGGGAAGCAAGCCCCCTGTACCTCCCTATCCCCTGTTATTGATCTATATACCAATATTGTAATCACCTGCTATTTGATCAGCTGTACTGCCTCTGCAATCTGTCACTGAGTTCATTAGACAACAAAAGGTTCTGCACACTTATATTGATAAACAGAGTTATACAAAACTAAACTAAAAAAGCTTTAGGAAGCTACATATATCCTTCCGTACTGTTCATTTCAATTAAAGCACATTTCCACTGTCTGAGTTGTTTACTTGCCACCTAAATGTTATGATCTTCTATCTTCTTACAATAAAACTATAATGATCTGGATGCACTAACCCTTGACACAGAAGTTATCATCTAGTTTCCTGCAGTGACATACATAATTTGTAGTCAATATTAAGCACTGATAATGGATGAAATTAATCTAGTAGGGTATGAGGCTTCTCCTGGCTTAGCAATAAGTGCAGTTATAGCATTTTCTCCAGATCCCAGGAGAGACTATGCAGGGTCAAAGTGTAGTTTACTGATCTGCAAGGGAAATTCTAGCAGGTAAAGGTGAAATTAATTGTAAATTTAAGCAGAAAGTCTATTCTGCTCCTTAATGGAAAAGCCATGAAATTGGAAAACCTGAACTATTCAGAAAACCTTTATAAACTGTCATTGTTTTGTGCATTTTATAGGCTGCTAAGAAGCGACCTTTACCTGGTCTGTAATCCAGTGTCTAATCTTGCTGCATATGAAAGCTTATGCTTGGATCATACTGCTCTTGGAGCTAACATTACTTTGGGGGTCCTAATGCTAATGTGTTAGCTGCTCAAAACGTAGCATAATTGCCTTTATTTCTGGAAGACCAGAAGGCTGTGAGTTCTAGTCAAACTCCAGGTGGCTGGATTGCTGACACTGCAGTGTAGCATTAGAGGGGTGCTGCATTCCCAAGTGTGGTCTCCTTCAGATGAAATATTAAACTGGGGTCCCATCAGCTTAAGTTGGTGGCACCTCAAGTGGATGCAAAAACTCCTATGGCACATATTGGAAAAAGTAGGGGAAATTCCCCAGTGCCCTGGTCAAATTTCCCCAGTAGAATTAATGCCACCTCAAGTCTCCCATGAAAAGAGGCCACTAACCTAGTGGAGCTAACCTGGTCAGCAAATGATAAATAAAATAAGTAATAATGAATATCAATAATACAAAAAAGTGACACAATGCCTTCCAAGGTGATAGAATAAGCATCCCTTTATTTTCAGCTGGTGCCAGCCTTAGGCGATCTGGTGCTATGGGTGAAGGAGTCCATGGCACCCACTACCCCTTAGGCACATCATATAGTGGCCCCTTGTTTACCCACCATCGTAACCAACCCACCCCATCCAGATTACTTTTTTCCCTTTTCTCACAGTTTGTATTGCTCTTCATTTTCTTCCTGTATTCATTCGTTCAGCACATCCTAACTAGGCGAGACTGAATTCTGATAACTATGGAGAAAATAAGTGATTAAGCTGAGATAAATGTGGATTAAACAAAAAAATAAAATAAGCTGCATCACAGAACTGATAGGCCCCAGATGCCATGAAAGTCCTCTGAGGTGCATTTCAGAGATTTTTCTTAAACAATCTTTTTCATCCAATGATGGCCTGAACAAAATCACAATTGAGGAAATGTTTTTTTAATTTAACATTTTGTTTACCAGGAAAGTCTGACTTGGAACAAAGCCAATTTTCAGCAGAGGCCCAGGGAGAAAAACTTCAGATGCATGTCTTTGAATTGTGGGATGAACACAGGGAGAACATGCAGACTCCACACAGAAGGCATCCGGCCAAGAATCAAACCGGAGAACCTCTTGCTGTGAGGTGACAATGCTACTGCTGCACCACTGCACCATCAGTCAGTGTTACTTTTCAACTTTGTTTTTCCTACATCCTTTCAACAGACCCTAACTGACCATGACTATACTATAATAACTACATTAAGATGGGTGTCTGAGGGTCCCCAGAAGTCTTGGGGCTCTAGATATTCTGAGGTGCATTCTTTTTTTTCCAGTCTTTTGATCTAATGATGACTCTAAAAACTGTGACGTGAAGTAAGAAAATTCAAGTCTTACTTTTTTTTTATTCCAAGGAAGAAATAACTTGTGTCCAAGGTGGCTTAATGCTCAAAGCTGATAAAATACTAGCTCACAATCAGCCAAGAAGACAAATATATATATATATATATATATATATATATATATATATATATATATATATGCGTGTGTGTGTGTGTGTGTGTGTGTGTGTGTGTGTGTGTGTGTGTGTGTGTGTGTGTGTGTGTATATATATACATATATATATGTGTGTGTGTGTGTGTGTGTGTGTGTGTGTGTGTGTATGTATATATATATATATATATATATATATATATATATATATATATATATGTATATATAGATATATATGTATATATATATATAGATAGATAGATAAATACATATGTGTGTGTGTGTGTGTGTGTGCTACACATGCATGATGAAATTTGATGAGGCTGTAGATTATGAGTGAGCAGAGGGTTAGTATAGAGTGCAATTTCCCATGTCAGCTGGTATAAGTATTTTTGAAAAACAAACAGACTTAAGAGGAGTATGCAGCTGGTCTTAGGTGAAGTAGCACCAGACAATGAATCCAAGCTATTAATGTCTTTCCCCAAAGAGAACCTTGTACTCCAATAAAAGACAGACCTTTTTGACACTCATACTTAGTTATAAGTCAGTAGAACCAAAAGTAAACATTTGTTCCATCCACCACCCTTGACTGCTGTCAGCATGTGATCTGAAGCAAAATGACTGTCTTCTTCTTGGACCTATGCAATATGAAACATGCCCAGTATCATACCTTTCAATCTCTTTGCTCAATAATTCTGGACAAAGCAAACTAGAGATCTTGTCAAGTCCTCCAAAGCTAATTACTAAGCAAAAATATCCTCACTAGCTATGGATAATCACACAGCATTCTTTAACAATGTCCAAAATCTAAAAGGGAATACCCAGCTATGTGCTGAACTGGCATTGGATGGCGCAGAATAGAGTGTGTGTGCTGTATCTTTAAGAAGAGTTTCAAGGACTGCACAAGCACATAAATAGCAAATGCGTGCCAGCTTCAGTGCCATTTTGAGAGTGCAACCAGAGAGTGAGCATGTATGAGTGTAATAGCTAGTTTGTTTATAAGTTTATCTAAGTTAAAGTTATTAAGCTTCAATCCTGATGTCTTTGTACATAATAAAGCTGCTTGAACAGAATCCACAGAGATTTGTCTATTTGAGCCTGACTGGACGAGTGACATGGTGTCAGAACCGGGATTCCAGAGACTGCTTTTTAGAGCTGCGAGGTGCAGTGCTAACAGTGAAGATAAACTAAGAGAAACAACCACAAAAAAATGTCCAGAAATGAACCAAAGGTAATGACAACTTGCACAAATGGTTTATTTTATAAAAAAAAGATAAAACTGAGCATTACAAGGGCACAAACCACATTATTAAACAAGCAAGAGGCACAAAAGCTTTATTAATTAAACAAAATGTTTAAAATTAAGATATTCGATAAAATGATTATCTGAAAACTACATAAGGGGCTTGGAATTACCTCGGAATTGTAAAACGAGTATGTTTAAAGCAAAACAGGCATGTTTAGAGTAAAACAAACACACGAAACGCACAATGGGCATGAAAAGAGATTAAACGAGCAAAATGAATATAATAAGGGCAAAAAGAGCATGTCAACTATAAATAAAGCAAGGCAACTGCATGTTTTTGGCACAGAACTGTGTTTTGAGATAACTACTATTTCGCATTGTATTAAGGAAACAACTAGAGTTATTTGAAGTATCTCAAAGTGTGTAAAGTGCTTACAGTGTGTGGTTATTATTCTGCATTTACTCCAAAGAGTTTGTGTGGAATGTGCAACTATTTCATGAAGTGCAGTCAAAATACAGCCATTTTGAAAAGTTTCTTGTGCTGGATGTGTCTATTCGCAAAGTGACACCATTACACAGTGTTTCTTGCACTGTAAAAAGTTATTTAGCATAATATAGCCATTTTGAGGAAGTTTCAGTGTGTTATGTACTATTTATTTGCAAAATGCAGTTACTTTAAAATGTGTCTTACTCTGAGCTTCTTCTGCCCAGTTTATTCATGCAGAGCAGTTATTTTAAAATGTTTCTTAAAATGATGATAAATGACTTTTACAGTACAGTAATTTCAAGAGCATTACAGTGCCCAAGAGACTTATTTTGCAAAGTTCAGTTATTCAGAGGCTTGTTGTGCTATTGGGCAAAGTTACAAATATTGTCATAAATTTCTGGCATATGTATATGTGTGTGCATTCATGCATACTTCAAAAGCCTTCACTTGTATGTGTTAATATGGCAGATGGATTTCAAAAACCCTCAGCACTTATATTTGATCAGAATATTGCACAGAATTAGAGAATATCTGAGCAAGAGTACAATATTTTTATACAAGCAGCTTATTCTGACGTACGATATCTTTATACAAGGAGCTTAATCTGACAAAGATACACATACCAGGGCATTCATTTTGCTAAACCTAGCTGGGTCAGAGTTCACTGAAAGAGAGCATTCATTTATGCATGCACCAGCAGTATATGAGGGAGAAGGTGTAAACCATCATATTGTTGTACAGACTGAATCAAGGGAAGACCCGAGTGTTTGAAGTGCAAATTCAGAGAAATGTGCAACCCCCAGACAAATATTACATTACAGAGGCATTTGCTTTACACAAGAGATCAGAAACCAGGGGGTACTTTTGCAGCTTATATAACTAACCTGAGAAACAAAGCTAAAATGTGTCGGTTTGGTGACTTAAAAGATGAGTTGATAAAGGACAGGCTTGCGTGTGGTATTAATAGTGCTGCTGTGAGAAAGATTTTGCTTTGTGACAGTGATTTAACGTTGAGTAAAGCTATTGAGATTTGTCAAATGCACGAAGTTACAGAAAGGCACACAAGTATGCTTGCAAGTGAAGCATGGTTTCAGCAGGCTCTAGAGCAACTGTAGACAGCATGCAACATGTGGCTAACAGAGGCAGGCCTAAGCACATGGCAGCTACAGCCCCTGCTGATTCTCCTGGAAAACCATGTAGTTTTCCAGCAAGTTCTAAGAAAAGAGCATGCTCAGTGCAGTACAAGGGTGAGTCAGCATAATCCAGCTTTATTGTTAACTGTAACAGTTGGGGTGCCAATCGTGAGTCTTAGAGAGAAATGCTTAGTATTTGGTCAGCAATGCCACAAGTTTAAAAAATGGAACCATTTTCAAATGTTTTGCAAATTGAGTAAACCTCACACAGTTATAAAGAAGAGTCACTTGAAAAAGCAAGTTGATCATATAGAGAGCTGCAATTCTACTTTCTATGTAGATGGTGTATCAGTAAATGGTGAAAATGTAGATGCAGTGAATTTGTTGGCAAAGAACAAAGTGATTTGTACTGTCCAGATCAATAATAAATCCACCGAGCTCAAAGTAGACACTGGTTCAATGTGTAATGTTATGTCAGCAGACACATTTGCTAAGGTGAGAGGTGGTGAACAACTCAATGTGGCTAGTTGTGCAAAACTTGTAGCTTATGGAGGTGAAGAAATTCAAACCGAAGGCTCAGTAGTGCTTTAATGTTTTGTGGCTAGGAACTGTTACAGCTTGTGATTCAATGTAGCCCAAAGACCTGTGCAATCATTAGTGGGTTTGAGAATGAATCTGCTTTCTTTTACTAAAAAAGTTCATCATATAAGCACAATATCCTAGTTTCAATTTTTCTGAAGCCATTTTCTCAGAGTATGCTGATGTTTTTAATGACAAGTTGGGCAAACTTCCAGTTGCATATTCCATGAAGTTAGACCCAGAGGTCAGTCTGGTGGTCAGACCAGCAAGAAAAGTTCCAATAGCTATACATGATAAAGTCAAAGCTCAAATGGATAAAATGGTGCAGCAAGGTGTAATTTGTCCAGTTACAGAACCAACTGAATGGGTGTCATCCATGGTAGCAGCCCACAAGAAAGGCACAGATGAAATCAGAATATGTATTGACCCAACAGATTTGAGCAAAGCATTAAAGAGACCTCATCATCCAATGCATACAGTCAAGGAAGTCACAGCCCTAATACCAAATGCCACTGTTTTTTTCTGTCTTGGATGCAAAAAGTTCATTTTGGCAAGTGATGCTTGATTGCAAATCCTCATTCCTGACTACTTTCAGTACCCTGTTTGGCAAATATAGATCCCTCAGGATGCCATTTGGAATAAATTCTGCAAATGAAGTCTTCCAGCATGCAATGGAGCAAATTTTTTCAGGTTATCCTTGTGCCATAATAGTAGATGATTTATTGGTTGGAGGCAATGGTGACGCAGCGCATGACAGAAAATTTAAGAAAGTTCTAGACAGAGCACATGAAGTGAATTAAAGCTCAATCCTCTTAAGTGCAAATTCAGACTACCACAAGTTACATATGTAGGTCATTTATTTACCAGCACTGGCTTGAGACCAGACCCATCCAAGCAAGCAGCCGTTGTTGAGATGCCAGTACCAGATAATGTTCAAGCTCTACAACATTTTCTTTGCATGGTCAACTATTTAGGCAAGTTTATACCAGACTTCAATGAGTTGACAGCACCTTTGAGAGAGCTGATGGGCAAAAATGTTACATGGTCCTGGCTGGAACAACACCAGAAAACATTTGAAGACCTTTGAAGACCTTAAGCAGAATATTGCCATCCCACCTACATTAAGATACTATGATGTCAATACACCAATCACTATTTCCTGTGATGCTTCAAAATTTGGTCTTGGCACAGCTATTTTTCAGGAGGGTAGACCAGTAGCCTATGCATCTAGAATTCTTACCCAAACTGAAATGCAATATGCTCAAATTGAGAAAGAACTTTTTGCAGTAGTATTTCCATGTTCAAAGTTTCATGATTATATTTATTGTCGAGCTATTCAGATTGGAATTGATCACCAACCTCTAGTTACTATTTTAAAGAAGCCTATGCATTTAGCTCCAATGAGATTACAAAGAATGATGCTCAAATTGCAAAAGTACAGCTTCAAAATGGTCTATACAAAAGGCAAACTCTTTATCTGGCTGATACCTTATCCACATCACCCAGAAATACTACAGAACAGCTTCATGCAGAGAATTTTGACTTTGATGTCATAGAAGTGCATAATGTTTCTGCCACGAGACTTGATAAGTTGAGAGATCATATAAAGACTGATCCAATTTTGCAAAAGCTCAACCACTACGTTAATGTTGGATGGCTGTCAAAGCAATCTAGTGTACCACCTGAAGTGCAAACTTATTTTGCTTACAGAGATGAGATGCTGATGAAAGATGGCATTATTTTCAAAGTTCTTAAAATTGTTGTTCCTGCTTCCTTACAACATGAATATATCCAGATTTTGCATCGTGGTCACCCAGGTTCCAAATCTACCAAACGAAGGGCGAGAGAGCTAGTATTTTGGCCTTCTCTAGCAAAAGACATTGATAAAGTACTTTCTTCTTGTTCAGTATGCAATAGTACTAAACCACATTTACAAAAAGAACCACTTCAGCTAAGTCAAGTTCCTGAACTACCTTGGTCGGCAGTAGCCACTGATATATTCGAGTGAAACAATCAGCATTACTCAGTGTTAGTAGACTTATTTGAACTGGTTTGAGATTGATTTACTACCTAATCTAACATCCACTGATGTTATCACCAAGTTGAAACATCATTTCTCAGTCCATGGTAGTCCACATAAAGTTATTTCTGACAATGGTACAAAATTTACTAGTCAGTTGTTTCAGAAATTTGCAAGAGAATGGGACTTTGTACATGTTACTAGTAGTCCAGAATATCCGCAGTCAAATGGTCTAGCTGAACATGCAGTGCAGAGTGCAAAGCCATTACTTGAGAGGTCAAAGTGTGCTAATATTGATGTCTTTTTGAATTTACTTAATCTCAGAAACATACCCCATGACGGTATACTTGTCTCGCCTGCTCATAGTCTTCTATCTAGGCAAATGGGACAACATTGCCTATCAGTTCCAGGTTGTTGAGGTCTAAAGCTAAGAACAACAAAACAATTAGAGCCCAATTATTCAGAAAGCATTCTTTCCAGAAGTCCAGCTATGATAAGTTGAGCAGATTTCTTCATCTGTTAAAAGAAGGAGAGACAGTAAGGATACAAACGGCGAAAGGTTTTGACTGGATTGGTCAAGTAACAGGTATATGTACTGAGCTGAGATCCTACTTTGTAGAATCTGAGGATGAGTACAGGAGAAATTGCAGACATCTTCCTGTATCATAGTCAATATCATAGCATTGTTCCTGTGATACAGACTCTAGATCTCAGAGCAATCCAGACAATGTTCTTGTTACAGAACATGTCTTAACTTCTACTTCCATTCCTGATGATGTTCCTGATGTCCCTAAAGTTGAACATTCAGCAGAGACATCCTAGTTGCTAGACCTAATTCTAATTTTTATGTCACACGATTTGGTCATATTTGCAGACCTAGTGTGAAATACACAGCAATCTGGACGTAATTACATAATTATATGTATCTAAGTCTGTATAATTGCATGACAAATATTTATTTGTATTGATTGCATGTCAACTGATGTCTATATTGCATGACTTATTTCTCAAAGAGGAAGGATGTAGAATACAGTATGTGTGTTGCATCTTTAAGAAGCATTTCAAGGATGACATGTGCATATAAACAGCAAGCACTTGCTAGCTTCAGTGCCATTTTGAGAGTGCAGCCAGAGAATGAGCATATATGAGTGCAATAGCTAGTTTGTTTATATGTTTATCTAAGTTAAAATTATTAAGCCTCAATCTTGATGTGTTTTTACATAATAAAGCTGCTTGAACAGAACCTACAAAGACTCATCTATTTGATCCTGACTGGACGAGCAACAGACAGCATCATCCATATTCATCCGGAGGTAATAGCCAACCTGCTAGCTGACAAATTTGGAAAAAATGTCACCCCCTCCGTCCCCTGCAGTCATCCCCCAAAATATACCTGCCATCATTCCTCAGCCTATTATCTCAAGAGAGGAGGTCATCTTGGTGCTCTTCAAGGGCAAAATCATTGCATTAATGGAATCAGACAGCATCCCAGGTTGCCTTTTAAACAACTTGAAACATGACCGAGCAGACCCACTTGGATCCCTGTTTAACCACAGCCTGAGAACTGGCTATGTTCCAGCAGAATGGAGGACAGCAACAGCCCATAAGCTTGACTAGCCTCATCTGAAAGGCCATGGAAAGAATCATTATGGACCTTACATAGGTAATCTCTGAACTCTAGAGCCAAACCAGTTCAGATTCATTAAAGGTAGATCATGACTGTTAAACATGGTTGAATTCTTTGAGAAAGTCACCAAGGTCATGGACAAGGGAAAGACAGTGCATACCACCTATCTTGACCTAGCCAAGGCATTTGACACAATCCCCCACAATGGCATTATAGAGAAATTTCCCCATTTGGGAATTAACCCCTCCATTACCAGATGGGTAGCCAAATGGCTCACTGACAGGACACATCCTGTCAAGGTGGGTGACTTCACCTCTAGCAAAAGACCAGTCATCAGTGGCATACCACAGTGTTCTGTGCTGGGCTCCTTACTGCTCAGGACTTATTTCTCAGAAGTCCAGGCAAACTTGGATGGCCTATGGCTGACCAAATTAACTGATGATTGCATATTGGGAGCAGTCATTGAGTCCCCCAATGATGTTAATATACTGCAGACAGGGTTAATGTAGAAAATGATTGGGGCCAAAGCTGCGGATTAAAGCTAAATGCAAAAAAATAGATTATTATTTGCTTTGGGAAACCTGACATTCCTGCAAATTACATTATAGACAGCACCCCGTAACTGTAGACCCAGTGGTACATGATCATCTGAAATGTGGCCACCATATATCCACAGTAGTAAGGAATCCTTCTATGTGGCACATCTTAAAGTAAAGGTGTCACATCTAGATCTAAAGATGTTATAATTCCATTATACTCAGCCCTCATCAGACTAGCAATTGAGTACAATGCTCCAGTTTCCATGTACCTCACCAGACACCTGCAACAATTGGAGAGACCACAGAGGTTTCTCACCAAGAAATTACAGGGTACACAAAACAAGTGTTACATGGAAAGACTGAAAGCCCTATCCCTGTATTCTGTCTCCTACAGGTTCCTAAGGGATGACCTGTGCCTGGCTTACAGGGCAGTCTCTGACCCAGCCCTGATGGAAATTCTTCACATTTGTAAACCAAACTGCAGGAAGGTCACTCGCTCCAGGGATCTTAACCTAGCCGCTAACATGAACAGGTTATGCTGGAGAGATAGATACATCTCCAAGAGACTGCTACGTCTCTGGAACAACCTTCCAATTCAAGTGAAGCAGAGCCCTTCCCTAACCCTCTTCAAAAGCAACCTAGAGCAACGGATGGGTGACCGCAAATTCACTCTTGGTGTGGTGCCCACATCCCTCCTGGAGAGAGGAAGTCAGTATTAATTACTATAGAGCCTTAACTCTGCGAACTTCACTCACCTAACCACTAACAATTGGGGCAACTTGGGATAAATATGGCTAGATTTGTAAGGGTTTTAGGGCTGTTAGCCTAGTAACCTCCTATGAACCTATAAAACCAAAAATAATGGGGGGTCAAAGGCCCAAACTCAGGTGCAATTTTTAAATATTTTTCTAATCTTCTTAAAAAGTTAATAGAATTACAGATTTTGCATCAGCTAAGAAGTCTAAAACTGTAATGTCTAGCATGATCAATTAACATTATTACTCAGTAATTTACCAGAAAATCAAAACTTTTATGAGGGATAGGCCAAATAATGAGGAAAAATCAGAAATGTTCTGCAAAATACGGAACATTTGAGAGGTACACCTAAATTAATATCATCTCATCTTTTACTGCTTCCCATGGAACATATATCTACTGTATGTCTGAGTGGTTACGGAAAACTTATTTAGTATGTTGTTAGAGGCTGTGTTTTCTGCAATACAGCAGTATCAGTTCTCATTTTTAAAACTTGGAAGAACTTGAACTGCTTTACTGTACTACTTATCCACTGATCTTCAGGTCAGTACCAGAGTTCCTTCTGATATTCAATAACTGAATCCACATATGTATAATGAAATGAATAACTATATTATGACAAAGCTGAATGGAGGTGTGTGTGTGTGTGTGTGTGTGTGTGTGTGTGTGTGTGTGTATATATATATATATATATATATATATATATATATATATATATATATATACAGATATATATATATATATTTGTTTTTTTTTATTATTATTTATTATTTTACATTTGTTGACATTGAGAGTCCAATTGGATACAAATCCATTTTCAGTGGAGAAAAGCTCCAAGAGAAAAACTTTTTTTTTTTTTTTACAGACAAAACATATGTAAAGGAAAACACTTTGACATACAATATGTTTTAAAAGATTGGATGCATAATCATTAGTACTATATGGTATTAACTTTTGAAGGTAGTACAAAGCACAACATTCCTGGGATAGATTGCTATCAACGCTAGAGAGTCAGGATGTGCAATTAGTTTTGTAGTCTTAAGCAGGTACTGTGTTCTGAATTGGTTAGTTTGACAGTATTAATTTAAGTTAGGTAATACATCAGAATTATTGGATGTTTAGGTTTGTTTTTAAGTAATTAATAGAAATAAAATGAAGTCTTAGCCAGGGGTGATGCAGGAGCACAGTCGGTTATTCATGAAGTGAATTTTGACTAGTTTCTTGAACTGGGTCATGGATTTGTTGTCAGTTATATGGGCAGGAAGGGAGTTCTAGATTTTTGAAACGTAGTGGCTGTAGACTGACTTACCAGCCTCATTGTTATATTTGGTAACCTTGAGGAGGTTTTGGGTGCTAGATCTTAAGGTTCTAGTAGTGGTACAGGGTTGAAGAATTTGTTGTAGAGCTGGGGTGTTGTCAGAGTAATGTATTATTTTGTGGGCTGGTGATAGTTGACTGAGTTGAAGTAGTAGTGGGAGTTCTAGCCAGTTGAGTTTTTTGAGGCAGTTACAGTGATGATTTCTAATGGGTGAAGCTGTAGTGAATCTGTCTGTCTTATTATAACAACTGTCAAGTTTGTTTAGGTCAGATATGCAGAGATTGATAAGCACAGGGGAGGCATACAGTAAGGTGGATATTAGGTGTGTCCTAGCTATTGTAATTTTGGAGTGGTCGGAGAGAAATTTTTTATTGCGATGGAGTAGACCAAGTTTTTTATGAACTTTTTTTATGGTTAAGGAAATATGTAGGTCAAATCTAAAGCAATTCTCAATTTCGACTCCTAGCAGTTTGGTGTGATTGGTAGGGGTGACTGTGGTATTGTTATTAGAGGAGATTATGAAACTATCAGAGGGCGGTATGGATCTGTGGGAGCTAAAGAGGAGTAGTTTCATTTTTCCTGGGTTAAGAATTACACTTTGGTGATCCAAGTTTCAGCTTGGGAAAAGCATTCTTGTGTTTGGGAGTGAAGGAGGTCAAATGTGTTGGCTGCGCATATTATGGTGGTATCATCTGCATATTCCACTATTGAGGCTTTTGGAATATTGGATGGGAGCTAATTAGTAAAGAGGGTAAAGAGCAATGGTCCCAGGATAGAGCCTTGGGGTACCCCTAGGGAGACAGGCATGTAGGGAGAGAGTTGGTTTTGCCATATTACAGCTTGCTGCCTTCCCTCTAGGTAGCTTTTAAACCAAGAGATGGTAGGGATGGTAAGGTTTAGAGTGGATAGTGAGTGAAGGAGTTTTGCATGGTTAAGCATATCAAATGCTTTGGATAAGTCTAAGAATGTGACAGATACCAGGAGTTCATTATTTCTGTGATTATTGATGATGTTAGTAAATGCTATAAGCACGGTGATGGTGCTGTGGAAGGGTCTAAAGCCATGTTGCTGTGTTGATAGTAGTTTATTTTCTAGGCGGTATTGCATTAGTTGCTTTTGTATTACTCTCTCTAAAAGTTTAGATAATGGGGGTAGTATGGCTATAGGGCAATGGTTACTGAGTTCAACAGAGCTGCCCCCTTTGTGCAGTGGGATAATATGAGATATTTTCCAAAGCTGGGTTACTTTACACTTGGAGATGGATCTGTTTATTAGGATGGAGACAAGATATGCTATGGCTTCTGCGGCTAGTTGGTGGTATTCAGTGGGTGATTTATCAGCAGCTAGAGTTGTTGGTTTGAGTTTTAGGAGTAGTTTTTCAATGGTTTTGGTAGGTACTGGGTGGAAGCTAAAGTTGGGGCAGTTGTTTTTTTTGACTGGTGGGGGGGTGTATTGGTAGGGGTGGGTATGTTGGCATATGGTTGGTTGTTTGCAAGGACTTGGATAGTTTCCATAAAGAATTTGTTAAATTGTGTGGGGATATTGTCACAGTTATTTACAGTTTTAGGGGTGGGGGTTGATGTTTTCCCTGGTTGTAGAATAGAGTTAATTGCTGCCCAGAATTTTTTGGGGTTGTTTATATGTTTATCCTGTAACTTTTGGTAGTAGGAAATGTTATCTGTTTTGATAAGTGTTTTGGCTTTGTTGTGTACTTCGAAGTATATTTGTTTATCTGATTGGAATTTGGTGTTACAAAAGTTAGTCCAGGCTTTGTTTCCTTTTTTGAGGAAGGTTTTTGTATCTAGGGTTAGCCAGGGGGCATATTTAGTTTTAATTCTTGTTGTTCTGGGGGGGGGGTGTGATGGTTAAGGATATTTGTGAAGGTTATATTGAAGTATAATAATGCTTCATCAAGAGGTAGGTTTTTCAGGGGGGTCCAGTTACACCTTTTTAGGTCATTTGCAAAGTTGGACAGTCTGAAATGTTTTTTTGTTCCTAATTTGGTGCATGGATACTTGGGTCAGTTGAGGAGTTTTAGATCTGAGTAGAAATGTGGCTTGGTGGTCACTGAGGGTATCTGGTAGACACTCTGCTAGGGATATCTGTGAAGGATGGGATGCAAGTATCTAGTCTAGTATGGATTGATATTTGGTTCTCTTGTCTGTTCTTGTGGGGGAAGTGATGAGTTGGGTTAGGCCATGTAGATTAATATGGGAGAGTGGATTTTGACTTGAGCAGTTATGCTAGTCAATATTAAGGTCACCTAATAAGATATTTTCTTGGGGAGGGAGTTAGATAGCCATTCTAGAAGATTTTCTGTAATGGAAATACTGTTGCCTGGAGGGATGTAGCATCCTATGATGCTGATGCGTTTATTTGCGTTAAGTTTTAGTTTAGTGAGATTGAGTTCAACGTTTTCGAGGACTGGGGGTATTATGTCTAGTTTCTCAAGGATGAGGTGAGTCTTGTACATTATTGCTACACCCCCACCCTTTTTTCCTATTCTGTCACTATGAATTAATTTGTAGCATAGTGTAGTAATTTCATTGTCATGGCTCCCTGGTTTAAGCCAGGTCTCAGTTAGTATGACTATATCTGGTTGATAAAAGGAGAGCAATGCATGAAGGTCATGGACTTTGTTTAGGATACTTCTAACATTTAGATTTATAATAAGGAGGGAGTTTTTGTCTTGGTGGAGTAGGGTATTATCCAGGTCATAGTTTGGGGTTTGTGTATTTAGTGGGCCTGGGTTTGGGTGTATATCACCACAGCGTATGAGTTGTGATCTCAGGTAAAAATAGAGATTGAGTAGTTTATACAGGGTTTTATAGTACTTTATAGTAGTTTGGGACTGGTTGTGTGTTGGGTGTATTTTATGTGCAATTTGGTGGATAAGGGAAGTTTGGTAGACGTATGGGGCTAGTTCAGTGAAAGGGTAGGTGTATATATTCTTAGGGGAAGTGGTTTTCCTTGGTATAAGTTTGTAATTAAGTTGTTTATGGTAGTTGGTAATAGAGGTTAACAATGGTAGGATAGATATACATAAAAAAAATAGTAAGAGGTGTGTAAATGAGGGTTTAGATAGTGTAGTCATGATATGGTTTACTTTGGTTAGTGAGAGGTTTCCTAGGTAAAGGGTAGGTGTGATTGTTGAAGACTGGTTTGGAGTGTGTATGTAGGGTAATTTGGTGGTGAGATTTGATAGGTTGGGGTGGTATGATGGAGGTGGGTGTGGCTATGTATGGGTGTAGTGTATAGATATAAAAGTAATTGATGTGGGGGTGGGTAGAAATGGGGGTAGGGTAGGGGAGCGAAGTGATCCCAAGTGTAGCAAGAGAGAATGGAGTGGGCACTGCATTGGCTGGAAGAGTCCTGCAAAAAACAATCAGGATTAGCTCACCCAGTCTAGCAGGCAGGTCGTATCACCTATACTGTTTAACAGATAATGTTGCTAAATTGATATAAATGTATTTATCTCTTTTTATTGTTTCCTTTTAATTTCTATAGTTGTCCATATGGATGTTAGGAACAGAGATAAGTTTATATGGGAGTGGGCAAGGTAGGAACTGAGGATGTTTGTAAAGATAGGATGTTTAAACTTTAGGAATAGCCAATTTGGAGGTTGGATAGCACGGGTTTTGCAGCCATCTAGTGGCTAAAGTGGGGAAGTGTGTGCTTGGTTAAATAAAATCTGTATGGGGATAAAATACGCAGGTAATGCAACCAGTCCGTGCGGTCTTTGATAGCCAGTAGTACACTTTATATAGATGCCATGAAGCATTAAAATCAGGTAAGTAATGAGTAAGTTAAACCTACACTTCACAGTTTCTTTCAAGCAAATGATCCCTTTAGAATGGAGGGAGGGCTTGTGGTAGTCAGTTTGGGAGATGTAACAGGCTTTGGGTTCAGCTTAGTGGGAAGGTGGCTAATTATTTACAGTGATCTTGCTAGCTGTAAAAGAAGGAAAAGCAGCAGTTGGATATAGTTTACGCTAATAGCTTGGTGGGATGAGTCAGTGTGCTAAGCCTGTTTAAGACCAGGCAACACTATTACCAATTACAGAACTGTGGGTTAGAGCAAGATAGACTGGCTCCTAGTGAATGGCAATCGCGCAATAGAACATAACATAGGCCTTAACTGTCGATTTTAACAATGCAGTTTCTCATTTCAGCATAGGAACACAAATGCAATTATAAAAATATATGCAATTATATGGGTACGTGTCACTTCACCTAAAACCCATTTCACCTAAACTCATTTCACTGAGACCAAATCACCTAAAGTCCATTTCACCGAAAACTCATTTCACCTAAAACTCATTTCGCTGACAAGTAGTACAATAAGGTAAGTCAAAGGTATATGTCCTTTTCCCCACTGTAGTGCGATCCTGGAGTTAGTATAGATATATATATATATATATATATATATATATATATATATATATATATATATATATATATATATGTATATTAAGGGGGGGTGGGGGCGTAGCCCCCAGCTTATTTTGGTTTCATGTTGTCTGGTTTTGTTTTACATTATTTAGTAAAAGACAGCTAGGTGGGGGGTTACGCCACCCACGCCCCTAATGTGGAGGATTGCGCCCCCCCACACCCCCCTTAATATATATTCTAACACCAGGATCGCACTACAGTGGGGAAAAGGACATATACCTTTCAACTGCCTTAGAGTACTACTTGTCAGTGAAATGAGTTTTTTTTAGGTGAATTGAACTTTAGGTCATTTGGTCTCAGTGAAATAAGTTAAGGTGAAATGGGTTTTAGGTGAAGTGACACGTACCCATATATATATATATATATATATATATATATATATATATATATATATATATATATATAGGATCCGTGCAGATGTTTGAAGTTTCACTTCTTCGAACCCACTTCACCGAGTCCACTTTCTCGAAGTAGTGAAACTTCGAACACTGACTTCGGCAGTCACACTACAGCGTGGAATGGGGATATTCCCTTTTACTCATTGTAGTGCGATCTTGGATTTGGTATATTTAAATAGGGGGTGTGAGGGGCACAGCCCCCCACATGGGAGGGTGTAAGGGGGCTTGCCCCCGCAAAAACATGTTTTAGTGTTTTTTTTTGGGGGAGGGGGTTTCCCGGAGAACTAGACTTTAGCAAAACTGCACTTTCGTTGAAGTGAACTTTTGCTGAAGTGTGGGTCTCCTGCTTTATTTCGAAGAAGTGTTCTTTCAATGTAGAGCAGTAGACCCATATATATATATATATATATATATATATATATATATATATATATATATACACACACACACACACACACACACACACACACACACACACACACACACACACACACACACACACACACACACACCCATACATATGCAAAGTCTGGCCACTAACACTGAAACATAAATAGAAGAAATTCTGGTACTGACCTCAAGATCAAAAGGAAATAATGCACTTAGGTATTTCCCTGGACCTCATCTATAAGGGAAAGGTAGTTTAGTGTTATATACACTGTGAAATAAAAAAATACATGGGTAAAAGTGCAAAGCATCTCACCACTTAGAGACACCATGGGCAAAGCCAGTGGCACTTAACCGAGCATGGATTCAGGGAATGTAAATAGCTCCTACATAGTTAATCAGATAAACATGAATCATAACAATTACTGTATAGTAAGCAAAACTTCATAAGGGAGATGAGCAATGAAAAATATTATTAAAATATTTTTTTCCCTTCTGTTGTTCCTCTGCTGTGTGGGATTGCAGATGTAACATAGGAAAAGTTATCCACCCTTTAATGATACTTATTAATTCAGTTAAGAAACGGTGGTTCTGTTTTGCATACATGCTTTGTAGCACAGGATGAATTTAATCTCTACACATCACCATAACACTTTAAATTGCAGCCCATATAATTATTGGGCAATTGAGACATCCTGTCTTAATGTCTACAGATGTACATTGTATGGATACATACATTCAAGTTCTGTTGCAGACTGATTATAATTCAGTTTATTTTGCTAAAGTTGCAATAACAGTGAGATCATGGAGTCAGCATAAAAAAGAAATTAAGTATACAGCAGCTTGGTGTACTGCATATATCTCACTGCATGCAAACAGGATCAATTCCAAGAAAATGTGGGATAGCTTTTAAGGAGAGGAAAAGAGGTCTGCATATGCACAGTGGTATATTAAACTGAAGGATATATATCAAATGGCAGCTGGGACAGACAATATTAGGAAGCAGGCAGGAACAACTTATGATGTCATCAGGTAATGGAATATTAATGTTCTACAGATGCAAAAACAGCTTGCTAGAAGTTAGTGAACCACAGCAACAGACAGTGGTCCTCAATCATCCAAGGTTTGCCCAGGGACAATATAGTTATGTTTTATTTTATTGCTTATTGTTATCTGGGTTAGTAGACCGGACCTGGGACACTTTCCATTGTGGCAGGAATATTATGGCAGACTAGCAATTAAAGAACTTTATAATTTTCAGGCCTTTCTGGTTTTGTGGTACTTTAGGACAAACTCATACATTTAAAAGCATTCATAACCATTTAGCTCAGCTTTCATTCTTTCATAAGCTATAATAATATTCATAGAATATCTTTTGGAACAAAGAAACAAACTTTACTGGATATAATTTGCAAACAGAAATAAGCTCAGTGGAAATTATAATAATATAATAAGCTGCTTCAATTAAAAATTCCCAGTTGCTTTCTGTCTCTCTCTCTCTGTCTCTCTCTCTCTCCAAGTCAGTGTATCTCTCAAAACTCAAGCTGTGGTTTATAAAACTGTCCTAGCTGAACTTCTCAGTCCCTTTTGGAAGGATGTGAATTCAATGAGTACCTCCTACTCTTCATTGGGCACCAACTGGTTTCAAACTTCTGTATCATCACATCCATTCAGTGTCACTTCTCTTTTGGTATTTCAGAGAAGATATAACTTGTTTTTGTCCATCACTTTCTTCTAACTTCTTTTGTTGCATAAGTTGAGTCAAAACATCTTGCTTTTGTTACAAGGCAATCTCTTACAGTTGCTAATTTATCATTTCTTGTTGCTGATCAATCAGTTGCTCTACAACCACATTATTCAAAAAGTTCTCCATTACTTTTTCTGGAAACTCTTTTGTTATAGTAAAACCTTTTAGTAAACTCTGTTCTGCAACATTATTAAATCCAAGTATCCTAGAACCTTAAGGGCTAGGATCATCACTCACACTTTTAACTTCACTTTACACAAAATTGTATTACATCCCTTAAAAGTATCCATTTGCTTGATAGAAAGCACTCACATTCTACTACACCAGAGTATTGTTTTTAACAAGGCTTATTAGGACTGTACCACTTTCCTTTGCAAACCCAGATTGCTGCATGTCAGCATTCTCTTTTTGATTATTGCCTCTTTTACCACTCATTTTTCAGTATACATAATTGGCAACCTCACAACCAGTTTTACAATGTTTGTATACAATTTTATTTTCTCACAATACATAGCAATGAATCTCCTTTTCACTGTTAGAGAGTGTGGCAACCATTTCACAGGCTGCCATCAGAATGAATAGGCAAAGAATGATCACAGCACCATATCGCTCAACTGTCCAGATTTTGCAGAATGTCCAGATTTCTGCCTCAAAATTTTGGTCTGTTTCTCATAAAATTGTAGTTTTCTAACAAATCATTGAGGATTCAAGTCAGAATATATGACAGAAATTTAAGTTTCAGGTTTCATACCCTTCAGAAAATGCACGCTAATTCAAAACCTGTTATTCTGTCAACTTTATAGGTTTGTAGGAGCACTATTTTTTTTAAAGTCCCTATTTTTAGACCTTTGACCCCCATTGTTTATGGCTTTGTCCAGATTTCTTATTCTAACAGGTTGAGAGGCATGCACAGCTCATAACCTTGACACTGACAGAGGATTTTTCTTTTTTAAAGCATCTGCAATGAAGATTTACTTTTAATGTTAGAGTGAGTCCTCATACAGGGTTATTGTCTTTTGGGCAGGTATACTAGTTCCCCAGTAATAAAAAGTCACAACTCGTGAAGATTTCTTGCTTTTAGTTTATGTTTCTTATACATTTAGGATTTTTAACTACTCTTCCATAAAGTTCTGCCATTTGTAAGTCAATTTCTACACACTATACATTTCTTTCTTTCTTTCTTTCTTTTTCTTTCTTTCTTTTCCTATATACTTTCTAACAAGCTTAGCTTATATACGCACATGCGTGCACACACACACTCACACACACACACAGACACACACACACACACACACACACACACACACACACACACACATGCACGCACGCACACACACACACACACACACACACACACACACACACACACACACACACACACACACACACACACACAAACACACATCTCTCACTTAAATGCATTTTCTACCAAAAAGTCTATTTAGGAGCAGCTTGGTTCCCTTTTAACAACAGAGAGCATTTAGCAGCTTCTAGAAGAATGTTTACTTGTTTCAATACATTATTACTCATAAATGCGTATATATATATATATATATATATATATATATATATATATATATATATATATTGTAGTAGTTTTTCACTTATGTAACCCACCATACTTTAAATTACCTTCTGAAGTTTGTTAATATTTTACTCTGCATGCAATAAAGTTAACAGCGTTGCACTCAATAGTTTACTTCTCAATCATTCCTTCACTGCAAAGGTTCCCATGTATTTGAGTTCACTTTTCCAATACACAGTATATTTAAATGCAAGAAAATGTCCACAGTAGGCTTCTCTTGTTAGCATACTACTTAGTCACAAGAGTCCTTCTTCTGCTATAGTCATAGGTTGGAAAGTACAATATGGAAATAACACTGGGTTTTCCTCAGTGCATCAATAGTGCTGAACTGTTTCACAAGCAACATACTATTAGACTTCTAGCTTATAAACTATTGTCACTTTGCAATCTGTTTATGCTTTATTTTAGGACACAAAGTACAGTCACCATTTCAAATACACATGCTTCAGAAATGTCTAACTTCCTTTCTCGGAAAGCTAATACAATTCCTGAGCATATTTTTCCATCATTGTTTCTGAATGCAATTGTGTTGCCACAAAAGTCTTCTTAATACCTATTTTACATCAGTGACTGCTTCACTTTCATTAAGCTCCACACCTTTCTTGCTGGCATACAAGCCACACTGTTTCAGTTCAACAGTCAATGTCCAACAAAAGTCTTTTCTTTAGCCACAACGTGGCCACCCCTAGTTCTTCCATTCTAAGCAATGAACAAATTAGAGGTAATAAACCAAACTGTCTCCTTCAGTCTTCTGAAGTTATACAGTCGGGGATTATACTCACTCAAATCAGAATGCATTAATCTCAGCCCCATTTCTTGTGCTGTTTAAATCAAGTATCTGTCTGTATGTCTCGTTGTGCCAGTCTGTGCATCTATCTTAACGGGCCACCAGGCTTTGGTCTTCTAGGCACTCCCACTTAAAGTTCTTACTTTCTTTTTTTAAGAGCATGAATTCATTGAGTGTCTCCTACCCCTCATGAGACACATAAAGGCTTGAGGATTGTGGAACATAACATACCTTTTTTTACATCCATATCCAGAGGCAGAGTTAGGATACAATATGTCACAGCATGTAAATAGCATACACTTACAGACCTCACAAAGAATATACATTTTTAACAGGCATAGACATTGTTGTATTAGTAAATCAGACAGAAACATTTTAATGCTAATAAATCAGATATGATATGTAGTAATGCAGTGGAAAGTGAGGAAGACAATACAGGATATACGTTTTCAACTATATACAGATTGAGCATTGATATACAGATTTACAATTTTATATACAAGATTCATTTCATTTAAATTTTTAATATGTTGTATTTGGAAGGTGGAGGTCTTCTTCAAGAGTATGTATTGAAATTTATCACATCTTGCAATTCTTGTCTATAAAACAGGAACAGTAAGGTTTTTTTTTGTTTGTTTTTTGTTTTTTGAGAAGAAGAGTACCCCTGGCAATTACTGGTAGTCAGACTGCCTTTTGGAAAATAGAACACAGGCACTTTTTCAAGAATTTAGAGAAATGAATCAGCATATGGTATTAGCAGTAATTTGTAATGCATGATTGGTCCAGGGTGGAACTGAATGCAGTCGGTAGGAGTGAGTATCAAAGTTTCAGGATAAGGACATTTTTGGTCATACCAGCTTGGGAAGATTTGGTTATATGGTCATTTGTACATAGTAAGCTTGCAGTCTTTGTTTGAGTCTTGTACATGGTATATGCATGGGTTTTAATGGAAAGAAATGGATCACAGATCAGTCCCATGTAGTTGTAATGAGTGACCTGCTGGATGGTTTGTTATTTGGGGTAAAAATTCAGAGTTAGGTATATCTGGACAGTTTTTGATAGGGAAAGAAAAACATGGGGGCTGTTTATGAGTTGGTTGTTAGCTAGCCATCCACAGAAAATACTGAAGTTATTTTGAAAAATGTTTTGCTGGCAATGGGAGGTAGGGACATTCATACATAACATGCATAACTATCTTGTCAACATAAAGGGCAATATTAGAGAAGTGAATAATAGTGGTTATATCATTAATAGATAAATATAATAATGTAGGGATGAGCAGTGAACCCCAAGGAACACCAGAGAAGAAGGTGTCTGATTCAGAAGGTAAAGTTGAGATGGCAAAAGTGAAAGTACTTTGGGTAAGATAATTTGAGAAGCAGGCTAGATGGATAGAGCTGAAGCCAACTAACTGCAACTTATTGATAAATATGTTGCTGTTAATACTCACAAAAGACATGTTTTAGAGCAATCACAATTATAGCAGAATACTAGATGTTTTCCATTGTTGTATAGTTTATGTCAGCAAGAGAGCACATTGAAGTCAGAGTGCTGTACTATGACTCAAAGCCATGATGGCAATCAGTGATGACCAAATACCTGTTTATGTGGTTGAAGATTTGCCCATATAAGTTTTTTTAAATGTCTTAGGTAAGTCACAGAAAACTGAGATGAGTCTGCAATCCTGTGCTGCAGAAGGAAAGGGGGCTTTTAGGATAGGCACCATGACAACATATTAAACTGCAGAGGGACAGTGCCCACTTTAAGTAAAAAATTGGATATGTGGACAAGGGGTTGGAGATATAAGGTGTAGCCATGCAAAGAAAATGGGGATGGAAAACTTTAGGATTATCGTTTGTCTTACTTGTAGCTTTTCAAGAAGTTTAACTGTTGTTTTTGGATGCTACCACAGGAAAGTAAAGAGAAATTGAAGGTTTGTTTTATAAAGAATATGAGAATGCCTGGTAGGAGGATTATGAAATAGGTACAGAGAGGGAAGAAGATGTTTGCTAAGTAGGGAGGGGAAGAATTGAAAATTAATGCTGAAATAGTAGTAACAAAATGGTTGAGTAGTTGGGAATCCATCTAAGAGGGAGAGGTTGAAGACATATTTTGACTGAGTCTGTCTATGTGGGTAATATTTATTTCTCTGCTAGGTGAATTTGGCTTCTTTTTTGTCTAGTTTATATGCTTATCTTAGTGCTAGATGATCACTATGGTCAGAATGAGATTAAGAGGTTTTCATTTACTTCACATTTTGTCTCTAAGTTTGATCAGAGCTCTCGTGGCTTTGTTTAGCCAAGAGCAAGGGTTATGTTTGATTCTCAGGCTGTTAGTAGTGAAAACCTTTTCTGTGACTATATCAGGCAGGAAGTTAAAACTATCAAGGGCAGTAGTGAGGAACATTGACTGGTATAGGGGGATCAGTTTGTGACATCTAGCTGAGTATCTAACTGGGTTTTCTTAGTTTTGGAAAATGATTTGTTAGTGGGAAAAGTACAAAGAGTTTTTTGAATTTTGAAGGAGGTAATACCCTTAATAGAAATGTGATCAGTGAGAGTATTTGGAAGGCAGGGGGTGTATTTTAATTTGGAAGGAACATTAGTGATGAAGAGATCTAGAGGAAATTCTTTTTAGAGGAGGAGAATTACTTCTGGTGGGTAAAGACACAAATTATGAGAGGTTGTATACAGACAGATATTTGTTGATATGAAAATTTTGTAGTCTGGGGATATCAAAGTTAAAATCCCTCATGATAATTATGTTACTTTTTTACAAGTAAGAAAGTATGAAATTTATTGTGGACTTCAGGAGACTCCGAGAAGAGGGTGGGAGAGTAAACAACTTAGCATGGTTAAAAGTAATTAGTTTAAATATTAAATCTTTTGGGGTTTCTTCCGTATTTGGGTTATTTTTAGCTATAAGGGATGTATTTGCCTTCTGAGGTTTCTTTACTGAAAGCATGGCTCCCTTGCCTACTTTAATGTTGGAATTGTTATTACAGAAAATGTGGTATTTATAACATATGTAGGGTAAGGGAAAGAAGAAGACTTTCAGCCAAGACTAAGCTACTCCTAGAAACCTGGGCTTGTGGTCAGCCAAGCTTCAAATATATCTTATTTGTTATTAAGGCTTTGGGCAATGAAGTGAAGAATTTTGAAATATTTATCTTTGTTTCTGATTGAAGTAGTTGAAGAATGGGCAGGGGAAATGTGTAGACAGTGGATGTAAAAAGGTAGCAAGTAATTCTGCGACAGTCTACATACAGAATGATTAAGGGCTTCAGATATGAAGTCCCGGGGTGACAACATTTTGTGAAAAAATTAATTTTATTCTGTAGCAACTACTTGCTGCATAAGCATCTGCCACAGTCCGCACACCTGAGCCCCAAAGTGCTTCAGTTCTGAAGTCCTGGGACTGGACTTAATTAAAGAAAAGACAACTGGGGCGTGGCCAAGATGCCAGTTTGATAGCAGCAGAAATCCATAGCTCTGCTTAGATTTTAATATCCTGACAGTAAATATACTTTAATTTTTAGAAAAATCTAACTAAAATTATACTAAAAGTTAGATTAACATAGACTCTTTATTATTTCTAAAAAATAATACATAGTCAAGAGAATTTTTTAATTATTCTTGTCAAGAAGTTTTCTACTGGAGATCTCAAGAGGAGCAACTCGAAGAAACCATACCGAAGAGTGCAGTGAAGAAAGAACTACATCTTATAATAACAAACATCCAAGAACTGTCACTAAAAATGGAAACATTTGAAAACAAAATGGATATTATCACACAAGAATGCAGCAAACAACTGGAACTTCTAAATGGAATAGTAAAAAAAACAATCTGAACAGATTCTTGCCTTAGAGGAAACAGTCACTGACCTACATACTAGAGTGACAGAAAATGAACATCACAATGAATTTCTTCTGAAATAAAACACCAGGCTGATTGAGAAACTGGAAGACCTTGAAAGCAGATCAAGGAGGAATAACATAAGAATATATGGAATTCCTAAGAAAGAAGAGGGTGCTAACATGATTCATTTCCTCAATAAGTAGTTTTCATCAGCACTAGACATGCCTGAATCCCTCTCTTTTGGAATTGAGAGGGCTCATCGGTCCCTGGAAAATCCAGCTTCATCTCTGAGTTCATCCAACCCCAGGTCTATAATAGTTAGATTTTTTTCCTCACAAGACAAGGACTTAGTGCTGAAATCAACTTCGACTAATTCCCCTCTCAAGATGGGGGTGAAAAAGTTATTCTTTTTGACAATGACTATACCTCTACAGTCATATCCAGAAGAAAGGAGTGTGTTAGTCTAATTAAGTCTTTGGAAATAGCCAATATTAAAGGTCAAATTCTTTTTCCTGCAAGAATAAAAATCACCTTGCCAGAAGGAGTGAAGATCTTTGATTTCCTACAAGAAGCAGTAGAATTTATCCAAAAGAAGAAAATACTTTCAGACAAAAATGAAATGGAATGGTCATCCCAGAGTTTGAAGAGACAGGCATAAAAAAATGGATGACCTGTGAAGGAAGGAGCAAATAAAACTAAAAAACTAAAGGACAAATTAATAAATTCCTTCTAATTTTAAATGCTTTGTTTTATAAATCATAATATATTTGATTCTGGAAAGTTTTTGTGCTGTAAGGTAATGTGAATCAATTTTATTATTAACTTTCTCTTTTCCTTTCTATATCTACTTCTTCTAATTGCATATAAGTAATAAGTATTTAAATAACATTCTCTCTCTCTTCTCTCTCTTTCTCTCACTCTCTCTCTCTTTATTTTCTTCCTATTCTTTTTTGTTACTAATGTTCCTTTTCTTTCTTTTCCCCATTATAAGTACTTTACATACTTTTCCCTTTTAAATAACTGCAAATGATGCATGTATTCTAATTCTTCAGTAATAGTATAAATTGACTTAATACCAAAGTGCATTTTTTCTAGTGGGTCAGTGGTAGGGTAATAAGGTGTTTCTGATTAATGTTTCTAACTAGATGTTTTAGAGTCTGTGTTTAGATACATGATTTCTGATTTGAGGCAGCTGTTACTTCTAAATAGCTGTTTTTATATGAAAGGGTTAATTTTTTCATGATGTTGATAATGTTTTGTGAGGAAACTGGTGGTCTGTGTGACTGCTCTCATTCTGGAGATTCATGACATGCACTGACAAGGCAGCTTGAGTGTTTTTTTTTTTTTTTTTTTTTTTTGCTTTCTGTAAACTCTAAAAGCTTCAGGATCTGAAATTCCCACTGAAAATGCTTTTTTCTATACTAGAGACAACTTCTGTTGTGCGTGAGCCTATTTAGTTACTTTTTAACAAGTTTATAAAGATACAGCTTGAGAAAACAACAGTGATGACATCATTTGACCTTTTGAACTTGTTAAATGGTTATACTTAGAATTCTTTTCTCTTGAAATTCTGTTATCCTTCACTCGATACTTTAAATGTTAAATAATTAGTTCTGATAAAAGTATTTAACTCCATTGAAAATGCTTATGTTCTCTTTTACATGCATACATTCTGCAGATTCAATGATACCATTAGTAACTAAATGACATCAAGTGAACTAGGAGCTGCATTAGAAAACTCATTATGCATATTAATATCAGACATGTTATATAACTAACCCTTTAGTAACTAAACAGAGGGTTGTGAGGCCCCCATTTTTTTTTCTCTCTCTCTCCCCTTCCTGATGAAAAACATCAACATATTGTTAATACATATGAGTAACATGTGTATAATTGCAAAATATTATAGTTGTGTTGTAATAAGTGTTTTTATATATATATATATATATATATATATATATATATATATATATATATATTGTTAAATTATCTGATGTTTCTTGAAAAGTCTTGGAAATAATGACAGTCTTCATAACCTTCAGCTTCTAATGTTCTATACATACTTTGATCTAATGTGTATTTCTGGCATATCTACTTATTAGGTTCATAGGTTCATACTAGGCTATCTGCCCTAGGGCATTTATAAGCCTAGCCAGAGTATGTTTGGCTTTCGCCACCCATTTTAAATTAATTTTGTTATGCCCTTTTTCGAGGTTAGTATAGGTTCATAGAAGAGGTGCTATTATCATATGTGACATATTCAGATAGCTTCATATATATTGGACACTCTCGTTTTAATGTATATTTCCTGGATTCAGATTTCTTTAGTTGCTTTCATAATGCTTTTCTTTTTTGTTTTTATACTATATTCTAACCAGAGATGGATAATTTGTGTCGTTTGGTATAGGAGAGGTGGTGGATGGATGGTTTCTTTAAGTTTTTAACTAAACCAGAAACTTTATGTTTCATGTATGTGTTTGTAAATAGTTTGGGGTTTTTGAAAGTAGTACTTAATACATGTCATGCATCCATGATAAGTAAGTTTTCAGTAGATTTCAAGTCAACATGGAAGAAAGGTCTTTCAGTTAGTAATAACATACACATTATAGTCAATGGCTTATAAATGTTTATCATTAAATATTAATGGTTTGAACAATAATGTCAAAAGAGCTGGTTTGCTTAAATATATCAAAATGCATAAAGCCCAGATTGTCTTTTTACAGGATGCCCATTTATTAAAAGAAGATCTACAAAAATACTCATTCAATGACTGTACCATTCTGGCTGATTCGTATTTTTAGACTATGAGAAGGGGCACTCTTATTCTATGGAAAATACTTATACTATGCCAAGAATTATAGATACAATTTCAGTAAAGATGGGATGCTAAGCATGGTTATTTTGGAAGTCAGTAGGAAGTACTATACTTTGATTAATACATACTGGGTACCAGGACTGAGTACTAAATATGTTGACAAATATCTGGACCTGATTACTTTAAATGCAAACAGGGAAATTATAGCAACAGGTGATTTTAACTGCCTATTATCAGGCAATGATACTTCTAAATATGTTAAATGAAACTAACATCTCAAGCCATCAAGTTAAATGACTTTACAAACTAGATTAACCTTAAAGATATACATGGTATAAGAGAACATTATTCCTTATTCTATACTCACTATTCATATTGGTTTGGTACATAAACAAACATTGATGAGGTCTTTGCATCAAATAATATATACTCTAAAATAAGTGAAGTATCTATAATGACTTGTCCACTTTTGGACCATAATGATATAAACTTTACATTAACTACACATACTGATGATTTAAGATTTCTACAGAGAACTTCTGCTTACATAACTAAGTTAAATGACTTTAGGGAATGGATAATGAAAGAAATAGACATGTTTATGGATGGGACACTTTTAAAGTTTATATATATGGTAGAATAAAATTGCTGTACCTTAAAAAAGGAGAGAGTGGGGCAAAGAACTTTTAGACTTACAAAAAAAACATAGACAAGATAAAAATGGATGCAAAACCAAATAACAAAGTAGCACATAACAAAACTACTAAGTTAAATTAAAAATACTTAGAAGTTCTGAATCATAAGGTAGCCATAAACCTGGAAAAATTTAAATTGCAATCTTATGCTGTAAATCCCAAATATCTACATAAAATAGCAATAAGATCAAAAAAATAAATAAACAATAAATATCTTATTAATGAGATTAAATATAAAAGTGATGGTTCAGTAAAGAGTACATCTAATGTAATGGGCATATTAGAAGTGTTCAAAAACTACTATAAAGATATAAATAATAGCACACCACTTTTGGAGACAGATGATGCAATAAATACTTTTATTCAAGAAAATATAACTACTAAGGTGTCAATGCAACAAAATAACATATTAAATAAACAAATAACACTAACAGAAGTGAAAGAGCAAATAAAAAAATAAAAGATAATAAAGCTCAAGGACTGGATGGAATAATTCCTGAATTATATAAGATTTTTCCTGAATATATAATAAAGACAATTATGAGTGCCTTTATTATGGCTAAGCAAAAATGTATAACACCCCCATAGTGGAAATACTCAATTATCTCCCCCATATTAAAACAAGGTAAGGACCCCAAATCTTGTAATTCATATAGGCCAATTTTGGTACTAAACACTGATTATAAAATTTTCATGACAATATTAGCTAATAAGATGAAGAAAATATTACCTAAGCTAATACATAATGACCAGACAGGGTTCATTATTCATAGAAAAGTGCAAGATAACATTATTAAATTACTATCATTAAGAGACATAGAATGCAAATACAAAAAACAACTAACTATTATCAGCCTAGACATAGAAAAGGCTTTTGATTATATTAGTTGGTCTTATCTACAAAGAATTCTGATTGGTTTTGAATTCTCCTCAGATTTTGTCAACTTATTAATGAAAATTTATAGTGGGGCAGAAGCTTATGTGAAAATCGGATCATGTCTATCCTCACCACTAGAAATCCCCAAGGGAACTAGACAAGGTTGTCCTTTGTCACCATTATTGTTTGCTCTTTCAATGGAACCTTTTGTTACATATGTCAGAAACAAGCAGAAATAATAAGGACTATTGTCCTAAGATACAATTATTTGCTGATGATGTGTTATTAATGTTGGGTGATATTGATGGTTCTTTGCATGATGTTATAAATACCTTAAGCAAGTTAGAAAGAATTCCAGGGCTTAAATTTAATCATAATAAATCTAAAACATTACTAATTAACAAAAATATCAACAAAAACCTAAGAGAGAATAGCCTTTTTAATTGGGAGAATGATGTATTAGAATATTTGGGTGCCAGTATAAAGAGTACATTGAAAGAGTCTGTTAAACTAAACTACAATAATTTAATAACCACCACTAGTGAACTAATCAAAAGATGGAATAAAATGTTCTTTACAATGGAGGATAGGCTCTCTTTAATTAAAATGATCATTTTACCTAAAATGTTGTTTTGTATACAGTCTTTGGTACTACTCCCTCCCAAAAAATTATTTAAAATTTTAGATTCCATGCTACTTGAATTTTTATGGTTTCCCTTAAAACCTAGGATTGCATATAAATTACACATTAGAGCTTGGAACAGTAATGGGATAGCATTCCCTAGCTTACATCGTTATTCCAAATCAGTCATAATTAATGTAATATTACATTGGATCACACCTACCCATATATCTGGCTGGAAAAGAATGCATGAGATTCATATAACTGATGTCAGAACTATAGAAAATCAATTTAAGGAACAATATGGAATAAGTAGAGTTCATTGGCTTTTACGTGAATTTTGTTTATTTAATAATAAGTTTGATCATTTTTCTTATGGCATCAATCAAATATTTAATAACTTTAAAAATATAGTTGATTGTAATTACAACATTAAACAATTTCTATTTTTTATATTCCCAATGATACTCCCCTGATTGCCTAGATTCTTTCAACATCAATGTAATGCAAAAATTAAAGGAAAATAACTTGATATTCTGGCATCAGTTTGTTGAAAATAAGCATATTAAACCACTAAACTCAATTTTATGTAGTTTTGATAATAGTCAAGACAGTTGGTTGTTTATACACTCATTACATCAGTTTATAGAAAACAAATGAGAATATCAATCAACCTAGAGACTGAATCTATACCTAGTTTGATTCAACTATTTATTGGGTGTCTTGAAAAGACAGATAATAAAATATTAAGTATCTCACCTATCTATAAGATACCAAGAGAAGACAATCTAAAGTTTGACTCAGATTTTTGGAATTACTATGTAAAGATTAATGAAGAACAAATATCTGATAGATCCAAAAAATTATTATTGAATTCTACGTATGGTACCTCTTCTTCATTATATTGGAGATTGTATACATGGAAATTTATGAATAGGAGTTTCTATACTCCACATAAAATAAATCTTATACTCAAAAACAGTGAAAGTAAATGTTGATAATGTGATGAATTACTAGAGGCCAACTGGGTTTACATGTTCATTGAATGTAGAAATGTTTTTCAATACTGGAAAGACTTCAGATATTTTGTAAATGTTTTATGGTCTGGTAGCTGTCATATTTCTAACTTACTAATCTTATTCAATGTTCCTATACCTAATGCAATACCTAAATCTCAGATTCAGTTACTCTGGTCAATTCTTGTAATTGACAGAAAAGTTATTACTTTGAACTAGAAAAGTTAGCAAGATTCGATGTTTAAATATTTTATTAATTTAGCAAAAGTTCGTAAAAAAGAACTGCAAACCATTTGTTATAGAACTCATAACATTACTCATAATAAATAGCATGGAAAAAAATGTAAAACCTTTTGAACAAATACTGATAACTTCTCATGGATAAAATTATTATTTATCATGGATGAATGTAAATATTGTAAATAGTTTTGTTATTGTTTTATTGTATTTGTTATATGTACATTTGTGTATGTTTATAATGAAAACAAAATAAAAATGTTTTTGAAAAAAAAAAGGAAGAAAAGACATATCCTTTCCTTTAAACTTTAGAACATAATTTGCTACATTTATAACATGCAGCTGCTATAGTTTATGCCACACACTCAGTACTAAAGTGCTTCAGTTCTGATTGCAAATGCAGTACCAGCATATATTTCTGAATGTCATTATTGCACATGCACTGAATACTGAATGGCATCTGCTGATCACACCCCAACACTTTGCTCCTAGGGAGGTTGACCTGTTCGCCATATCCTAGCTATGCTACTGGTCCCTCCCAACCAGATATTGGAGTGAGGCATACAAAATGCCTGTATTGCTGAGATACCCTTGAGGGTATAAACAGCACTCATTGTTGCCTGTATGACAGTTATTTAAGATGGCACTTACCCCTATAGATTACTGAGATTATTCACTATTAATGGAGGAACAAATGGGCAGAGATGACTGGGGGTGACTTGATGATCAGCAGGCACAGGAGAGAAAAAAAATTTGAAAAACAGGACAACTTCTCTTTAATCACCCTGAGCCCCTCTGTTAGAAGAGGTAGTTCAAGAAAGTTTGTGAATATGGTTTTGAAGAAAAAAAGTTTAGCTTTGCATTTTTTGCCTTTGGCATGCATTACTTTTCTGCTCTAACTTTTATTTTCCTATTCATCCAGTTTTACAAAGTATTTTGCCAAATCAGAAAGTTTATTTGCAGTTCAAGCTCTTGAACTCTACTATCAAATTCTAGGGTAGAAAGTCAGAGACGTCGGGTCCATATTGGGCTATCACTCATTGCAGCTGCTGATACAGTTAAATTTTAGTCATTAGGTTTTGATTTGTCCCACTATTTGCTAGATATCTGAGAAATCTGTGTCTTCTGACTGGACTACATATCTGGTGGGTCTCCTGTGGACTAAATCATATCCATGTGGCCAAGAATGTTTTTTTTCAAATAACTTTTTATTGTTTTTCTTGTTTGAAAACAGATAACAGGTCACATAATAGTTGGTATAGTTTAAACATAATTTTAAAGCCAGTTGTTAACATGAGAATCAGTTATACATTTTAAAAGGATATAACAATTAGACAGAATCAACATGAAAAACTTTCATACTACTAACATTCTAAGCTATAATATCAAAACGAGGTATCTACTTGTAAATGTATATCCATGGATGATGGACCCAAAGCAAAAACAACTATACAAATTAAAAGAATCCTAAACTAGCCTAGCTTATTTATACACTATGTACAAGTGATGCCACCTTGGTTCATCTTTATTTCCTCTTTCTTTTTTATTCTTTTTTTTTTTTTTTTTTTTTTTTATAATTTACATGTTCTGAGAAGAAGGTATTTTTTGTAATGCTCACAGTGATAGATTCAGAGGCCTTGCTTGATTCTTAATTTGCTATACTTTTTATGATAGAATGTCCGTTAGAGTTTTACAGTATTTCTGATAGTCTGTTAGTCTCTTTTGACTTTTTGTATAAAGTTTTTTAGCTAATATATGTTTCTTGGCAAGGTTTTTGAATTCTTTCCATGTAATTTTGGATCTATCCAACCAGTTTTTTGCTATGCAAAATTTCAATAGTCCACATGATGTTATTATAATATGTTTTTTACATTGATTACTGTTGTATGTGATAATATGAAGTACAGCTGTTTCCCATAACAATGTAGACTTTCAATAACCTATTTTTTCTAATAAGGATCTTAGTGAACACCATAATTTATATATCTTTTTGCAGCTCCTGAAAATATGTAGGGTAACAGCCACTATAGTGGGACAGAAGAGGCAATATGGGGAATTTTCTGGATTGAATTTATTTAATAGGGCAGGTGTATGATAAGCATTATTAAAGATCATGATTTCAGAATATTAATTCTTTAAAGGGAGTTAATTTCATGGTGCTTACTATAGCTGTTGCTTTCTGATTTAGTGTAATATTATTGTTCTTTTCATCCCAAAATTTGGAAAATAGAACTGTATTTTGGAATTTAATTTTTGTTATTGGTTTATATGTTAGACAACATTTTGTTCTTATACAGTAACAGTTTTGAATCTGTTGTGACAATTTGATATCTTGCTCATTAATTGTAAGTTTTGTGGTTAACAAGTTTACTAAGTAAAGGAGTTGCTTAATTATTATGTTGTATTTTTTGTTTACATTTAATGAGTTTCTGATGCTATCCATCGAGAGATCTTTTAGTTGGTAGAAGTCCCCCACTGTGCAATGCTTTATTGTAGGATAATTATCTAAATTTATCATGGAATTAGCTAGTTTTATGTTGGGATTACAATGTATTGGTTGTAGGAATGTGACTGTATATTTGAGTTGTAGTGATATTAGTAACTTCTTGAAGTTTTCCACTTTTATTAATAATAATTGGGTGGATTTTAAGTAACTTGAGAGTTTCCTGGTTTAAGAAGGGTATGGTTTTATGGTTGGCTTTAGTCGTGATTATGTTCTGGTGGAATAGTTGTATCCACAGTGGATGCCACTCACTTTTCACTGGATCACAATTTATGATTTGGATAATACAGCTAGCACTAATGATTTCATGGTATAGTTGGAAGTCAGGGAGGCCCAATCCCCCTTTTTCTTTAGGAAGCATTAGTTTGTGGTAACTGATTTTAGTGTTTTGTGGATGCCATATGAATTTTGCTAGCTGTATTTTAATCTTGTTGAAAAAACTTACTGGAATTTTATTAAAGGCAGCATTCAGTTGATATAGGATTTTTGGGAGTATATTCATTTTTACAATTTGTTGCTTTTGATAAGGAAGAGAGTTTAATATTTTCTCATCTGCTTATATCATATGTTATGTTAGATCGTGTTTTATATAGGTTGTTGTTAATAATGTCTGCCTGCAAGTGGCTAAAATGAATACCTAAATATTTTATAGTATATTCTACTTTAATTCTAGTCTCCAGAAAGTAGAATTCTTTGTGTCCTATGGGATTTAGTGGTATATGATTGACTTATTTGGGTTTATTGCATAATTAGATTTTTGGAAAATTTTTCAACAGAGTCTAGGATTTTTTACCAGGTCAGTATTGGGAAAGTTAAAATTTATATTAAGGTCATCAGCAAACGCTGTATATTTTATTTGGGTTTTGGATATTTGGATAAAGTGATGATATGTTCTTTGACTTATTAATAATAAGAGTGCTTCATTGCAAATATTCATGTGGTCAAAAATTAAGATTGACAATTTGGTACAAGTATCTAATTCTGAGTCCTGAAACTTTCCAGGCTATTTTAACATTACGTCAGTAATGTAAACTCTGTTTTCTTGCACTGAGATCTTATAAAAAATATATAGTGTTTAATATGAAATGTAAATGTTTACCTGAAGCACCTGCTTTCCTTCTATTATTAGATAAGACATGTGACACCCTCCCCTTAAAAATAACATTTAACCTATTGCTCTTCACTGTAAAAAGTGTCCAGTCATATAAAACTGAAACACTTTTATTTCATACTTTTCAGTTTAAGTCAAAATCCTGGGAAAAAGCTTGATTGTATTCAAGTTCTGAAGATTTATGGCTTCTAACAGCTTGGTTTCCAGAAAGAGCCCAAAACTATTACTTCTCTGCCATCATGCCAGCATGTACAAGTGAGCATTGACAGGAGCTCAGTTTGTCAGTCTTATGAACAGCCTTCAGCACTGTTGATTGCTCTCATGTGATGAAAACATAATGGCAGCTAAGCAAATTCTCCATTTTGGACCAATTTGGGACCCACTTTTAGTGCAGTGAACATCAAGCTTTTCATAAACTGAAGTGTCAGGGATAGCTACACTATCTATTTAGGTTGTACTGACCAGTCCAAATGAGGACAAAACATGTCACATTTACCACTAATGTAATCTGTATTATTGGTCTAAATGCATTAAGAAAGACTTGGGGTCATTATCCTTTCAAAAGCCAGTGTGCTGGGACACATGCATGTCCATTAAAGGTATGGCACAGAGGTTAGATTTCTTTCTTCATCAGATTCACTAATCTCTGTTGTGAAGCTAATACAGAGGCTTTTTTCCTTCCACACTTTAAGACCAGTGATATGAAGTATTTCTTCTCACCTACTGTTACCATTCTGTCTGACTCTGCAGTTTACCTCATTTATTTCTCTGTTATCTCAAAAGGACCCTGCCATTTAGTTAAAACTTTATTTCCTGCTGAGGGGACCAAAATTAACACCTAGTTTCCAGCTTTAAATTCCCTGGTCCTTGTGTTTTTATTATACATTCTTTCTGATGTACATAAATTACATTTAATTTGGCAGTACAGGGCTGCTCTGCCGATCTCAAACTGAAGGATGCACTGGTTCTTTGGAAGGATGACCAGCATTACTTATTTCTGAAATCTTTCACTTGTGCATTTAGTTAAAACAGATATCCTGTCTGCCTTGATATTTTCTGCTTCAGCTTTAAAGTGTACAGGAGTGCAAAATTAGTTAGTTTCTTTACTAGTACCATAAGTCCAATTTTCCATAGAAGACACTGCATAGACTGCAAAGCAATGGTATTCTCTGAGAACTCACATTTGTACCAGGTTTTCAGAGTTTCTGGATAATCTATACTTGCATCATTTTACAGAAGTATAGCAATATATTATGGCTCCTGCAGGCATCCCCCAATATGCCACCCTCCCAAATCTCACTTGAGGAACAACTAAAAAAGATCCTCTGCTATTCTGCTCTCCCACTGACTTGAGGAGCAAAAAAGTTCCTTCTTTCTTTTTAAACTGTAGCATCTGCTTGCCACATCATATTTGTAGCAAACAACTCTTCTACAGTCCACACATGGAGTGCTAAACTGCTTCAGTTCTAAAGTCCTGGGACAAGACTTACTTAAAAAAAAACACTTGCTTTTTATTTGAAACTGTAGCAACTGCTTGCTATGTACACAGCTGCTGCAGTTCATACGCATTATGCTTAAAGAGGCTTAGGTCTAAAGTAGCGGGCTGAGACTTACTGAAAAAAATGCTGTTTCCTTTTTAATCTGTAGCACATTGCTTGCTACATTAGTGTTAAAGCAGCTCATACAATTTATGTTACATACTGAGCACTAAAGTGCTTCAGTTCTGAACACAAGTGCAATACTGGCATTCATTTCTGAATGCCTGTGATGCACATGCACTGAAGCCTGATAAGCATCTACCAATCCTACCCCCTAACACTTTGCACCTGGAGCAGGTATCCCCTTTAACCCACCATAGCTATAGCACTGTCACTTCATGTCTTATTTAAAGTGCTTTGTGTCTGGGTGTCTTCCTTACTTACATTGTCTACTTTTGTCAGTAACACTACCGAAATGTGTTGTTCAGGGAGACTGACTACTACTAGATGGTTGAAGGCTTATTGTTTCTGTTATTATGAACTGTCTTAGATCTGGCTTAAGCACTTGGGCTTCAAAAGCATTTATTTTACATTAAGAAGGTTTGTGGTCTAGATTCTTTTGGTGGAAGAGTGTGGTCTACACCCTTCTAAGCTGGGAATTGCTGGTGAAGGCTTATTGTGCCTGTTATTCTAAGTGACTTGGTTCTCATTTAAGCTCTTGGGTTCTAGACCAGTTATTTCACACTAGGAAGCTTTGTGGTCTACACTCTTGTGAGAGTATCCTACTGAACTGCCACTTTATTTAAAGTGTTTTTTGATGTTGTGACTGCGATTTTCTGCACTTTGAATTTCTAGTGCTCATGCATTTTATAACATAGGCTAGATTCAGGTTTGCTGAATCTAGACTGTTTGGTATCATTTGAACAATAAAACCAACTGAAAAATACTGTAAATATTTTTAAAGTCTACATTGTAGTTTGAGAACAGTTTTCTACAGGACTGCTGCTTTATTTAAACTGTTTTTTGCTGTTGTGACTGTGATTTTGAATTTTTAGTACTTCTGAATTTTATAGCATAGATTAGATTTGGACTCTTGAGCACTAAAACCAGCTTTTCAATGAGATACTAAAAGATCTGAGGCATCCATTGCTTTCAACTAACTAAAAGTGCCTGTTTTTGCTCTTATATTGCATGTTCAATTTGTATTTGCATTCTACTGTCTGTTTGAATTGTCTAAAATGTTTTTTGCCACATTTTACTGTATACTGTACTGGTCCAGCTGTAGCATAGCCCATTTCTAGCTTTGCTGTTTCTGGGTCTGTTTTGTAACCTTTGAGCATCAAATTCAAGACATCTTTGTCGGAGAAAGCCCTTCTGCACCCTTGTGGGAGGAGAGTGCTGCCTGGGTCCCATCTAATCAAGGGTGATTAGACTAGAGCTCAGAGAGAGTGTCCTTATTGGCTAGTTTGAGTTAAAAGGGTTATTTCTTGTTTTATTCATGCCCGGCATTTGTACTTGGTTGCATGTAGTGCACCATTGTGCACTACCACGTAGCAGTGGTTACCATTGGTGGTTAGAGACGCAAACATTTTGCTTCTAAATTTTCCCTTAGCACGTTACTTGTGGTCCTGCAGAGGTTTTTTGTGGCTCTGCTGTACTGTCAGGTGGAACACTAAGCTTAGCCTTAGAGGACCAAACACACCTCTCACTCACTAGCCATTCCTAAGTGCGACCTCTTTTCCTGACCATATAAATTTACCTAACAATATGGAAGGACAATTTCCCACAGTTTCTCTAGCCAGCTTGGTCAGAATGGGCATCCTGAGGAAGTTTAGCAACTGCCGCATGTTCACAGACAACCTTCTACTCCTAGTCCATACAAACTCAACATGTGAGTGATGAAACTTTATTAAAAACCTTGAATCCATGCTCTCTCTCACACACCAGTCAGTACATATGACAATGAGCATGTTCTCAGCATGCACACGTCACCTCTTACTCCACCCAAACCCACATCACACAAACCTACATATGTGGAGGTCCTCACCAGAAACAAACATAAACACGAGACATCCCAAACACAAACACAAGCATGCCACACATAATACTTCCTCTGCAGAACACAATACAGAAAATAGCTCATGCACCAGTGTCTCACCTGTCAAGCCCTTAAGGCAAAACACAAAACCAAACATAAAAGTCATAGGTGATTCCACCATGAGACACACAGATGTCCCTCTCACCAGGCTGGATAAGGAAAAGGTCACAGTCAGCTGTCTGTCAGGTGCCAGGATCCACCATATCACACATGTACTTAAGTCTTTCAGTAACAGGAACTGTTATGATTCTGTCATAGCCATGTTGATGTGAACAACTTGAAATGTACCTCTCTGGACTGTATGCATGAACAGAAACATGACTGAGCTCTCGGACTAGGTCTCTCGGGTAGGTATATCCCTAGCCTTAAGCAGCATTTTACCTTCACAAAATATGATGCCTCAATACAAACAGAAAATGATTGACTTTAATAATTGTCTTAGTTTCTGGTGTCACTCTAAGGGGATCCAGTATCTGTCAGCATGGGATGACATGATTGACAGACCTCAATGCTTTGCCAGAGATGGTCTTCATCTGTCACCCCTGAGATTTCTGCTACTGGCTTAGGCTCTTGTCACTTCAGTGCCTTTTTTAGGCAGTGTCTCAAGGACAAAATTCTCGACATAAAAACTTCATCTAAAAACAACCTCAGTGTTACGCTGCTAAATGGTAGGAGTTTTAACATGAAACTGCACTCACTGGAAGGAGTCTCATTTTGGAAGACACAGACATTTGTGCAGTCATGGAGACATAGTTCAAGGCTGTGGACAGCACCCCGGCAATACCAGGTTACACCTCCTTCCACACGTTCAGACCACAAACTGAAGCTGTGCAAACTAAGGAGGCAGTATAGACTGGTTAAACAGTATGAGTCCCTGGAGACACTTCAGGTGAAATTAACTGTTGTTCAAGTCATTGCCAGCTACAAGACCTCCTCCATGAATCAGGACACCCACTCTGCCTATTTGGATCTATTTGAGTCTATGAAGGTACATCTGAAAACCATAGTTTTGGGTGACTTTAACTACCCATCCATTGACTGGATAAATTAATCATGCCCAAACTCACTTGCCCAAAGGTTTCTCGACTTCATTAACTCCAGTGCCCTGGACCAGCTGGTTGACACCCCCACAAGGGGTGCCAACATCCCGGATCTGGTGATTGCCAATAATAGGGGCCACTGTAGCACCCCCACTGTGAGGTATTCCCTGATGACATCTGACCACAAATCAGTCTCATTTGAAGTAACTATCACAATTGATCCCCCCACCCCCCACAACAACTAAACTAAAAAACTTCTCCAAAGCAGATTATAACCTCTTATAGGATGGTATAAATAGGTTCTCTCCACCTTCTCCCTCAGATGGAACTGGCAACTATGGTGAGTTCTACACCAGTGCTTTATACAAACACCTGTATAACGGCATTGACTCAGACATACCCAATAGGACCAAAACAAGCTCCTCAAGGAAGAGCAAACCTGCCTGGTGGATAACTGCCATTAACAGGCTTTACAATAAGAGGAAAAAATTGCTGTCTAAGAGTAAGAGGGAGCAAGCCCTAAACTGGAAACACTCCCTCTTCAGCTTAAAGAAGCAAATGAGACTTCTTGTGAAGTCCACCAAAGCAAACTACAAATCCAAATTAGCTTCCTCAACTAAGGACAACCATAAGGCATTCTTTAGTTACATTCATAACCTAAAAGGAAAGGCCCAGATTTGTGCCGAACTGGTAGTTAATGATACCACATGTACTGAGCCGGTGGACATAGCTAACCTGTTAGCTGACAGGTTCTGTGAATACTTCACTCCCCTGTCCCTGCAACACATACCCCATGACATCCCTACCACCTGTCCTGTAACTTGTATCTCTAAAGAGCAGGTCATAACCGCTCTCTCTATGGTCAAAAATACAGCATCCATGGGACCTGGAAACATTTTAGTCTGCATCTTATGTGGGCTTCAACAAGAATTAGCAACACCATTGAGTGCTTTTTTCAATTATAGTCTAGGTACTGGTTTCTACCCAGCTGAATGGAAATGGCCACCATTATCCCCTTGCACAAAAGTGGTACTTGCACTGATCCCAAGAACTATAAACCTATGAGTCTGACTAGCCTTATATGCAAGGCCATGGAGTGAATCATTATGGACCTTATTAACAAAGATATAGGTAATCTCCAAACACTTGACCCTACTCAGTTTGAATTTGTGAAAGGGAGACCATACCTGTTAAACCTGGTGGACTTCTTTGAGACAGTCACCAAGGCTTTGGATGAAGGGAAATATGTTCACACAGCCTACCTTGACTTAGCCAAGGCTTTTGACAATACCCCCCACTTAGGCATCATTGACAAACTCACCCAGATGGATCACTAACTGGCTCACTGATAGAGCCCATATAGTCAAAATAGGGGAATCCACCTCCAACAGCAGACCTGTAACCAGTGGTATTCCACAAGGATCAGTCCTGGGACTTATACTGTTATGAATCTATTTCTCCAAAGTAGAAGCTAAAACTAAATGTCTGTGGCTGACAAAATTTGCTGATGACTACAAACTGGGAGTGGTCATAGAATCTTCAGATAATGTCAACATCCTACAAGAGGGTCTTCCACAAACAAATGATTGGTGCCAAGGTCATGGCCATAAACTCAATGCAAAAAATGTATTAGCATCCCTTTTGGTAAGAACAATATTCCTGCTAAATACCACATCAATAACAACACCCCAAGTACGCACTCAGTGGTAAGAGACCTGGGTACACAGGTTGACAGCAAACTTACCTTTGATCACCATGTCTCCACAGAGGTAAGACTGGCATTCTATATTGCTCATCTCATAAGTAAGTCATTGCCTCCAGACAAAAAGAAGTTATAACCTCCCTGTACTCCTCCCTCATCAGGTCAATAATTTAGTACAACGCCCCTTTCGGTATGTACCTTTCCAACACCTGCAGCAATTGCAGAGACCACAAAGGTCCCTCACAATGAAAATTCAAGGTCTTCAGCATCTGTCCTATGTGGATCATCTAAAATCACTATCACTTTATTCTGTTTCATACAGACTTCTCAGAGGCAATCTCTGCCTTGCATATAAGGCAATCTCTGACTCTGCTTTATTGGGAATGCATATCAGTAAGTCAAATGGTACATGGGTTACTCACTCTAAAGACCTTAACCAGGTATGTGACATTAATAGAACCTGCTGGAGGGACAGATTTGTCTCCTAGGGGTTACCACACATTTGGAACAGATACCCACTTCATGTTAAACAGAGCACCTCATTGGCCCTCTTCAAAAACAATATGGACGATGGGTAACCGTAAATTCACCCCAGGGGTTCCACCTGTGTCCCTCTTGGACAGGGGAAATAGGTGCTGATCGTGGAAATAAGGGTAGAAATTGGTTAGCCTTGTAAGGGTCCTAGGACAATTAGCCTAGTAACTTCCTATGATCCCATGATCTTATGAGCCTATGATCCTACTACTCATGAAATTATTTTATACTGCCGATTTTGGATTTTACTTGCACATTTATTTCAGAATATATATTTCTTGTTACCTGTTAATAGCTTTGATACATACATAATAATACTTAACCCTGGCACTTTCTTGTTTGACCCCATATATGCTGTTCTGCAAAGTTGATGCATCCACACTGTCTGAAATGTATATGCATTCTATGTCATCCTGTTATTGCTGCATGTCTTGCTTTACCACAAATGCACTGTGAATGACTAGGGTTGTTCCACTTCCTAACACAGCATTATTACTCATTTTAAATTCATCAGTCTTCTAATCCTGTATCTTGTCATACTGATTATGAGTTGCTATATTGAGAGATGTTACCTTAACAACATACGCTATCTGCCTTTTCTGTCTTTTGACCAAAACATGCAAGCCTATTTAGAACCTTACTGTGGTGTTGTACTGCAGGCTTACCTACTCTGCATATTATGTCACTTTGTAGCTCAAAGTATGGGCAAGAAGCAAAAAAAAAAAATGTTCAACCCCTACTTCTTCTTCAGCTATATTAGAGATTCTGTAAGTTCAGCCTCTCATGAGGTAGAGAACACTGCCTCCTCACTTACCAATACAGACACTAGGATCTAATTATCTAACAATTTTCATAGAAAAGGCAACTTATACCAGTGTTTTTTTATATTAATTTCTATTTCTGCATAATTATTTTTTTCTTGTTTTAATTTTTATGATGCTGATGCATAGAACCCTCTTAATTTTGCTTAGAGATCAAATATTTTGGTTGCACAGGGATATCATTAAAGTTCTGTTTGACGTTTTGTTTCTTAATACTATTGTTTCCTTTTCTTCTCCTTCTTGTGGTTCTCCCTTTGTTTCATAGTGACTGAACACCACATTCTGAATTGTTTTTTGCTTTCATTGTGTCTGAATGTAACTGCGTACCATCCTTTCAATTTATTTTTCTTCTCAATGTTAAGCATCTTTTGCAAAGGTATCTCAGAAAATTATTTATCTTCAGTTATAATTTCCTCCTTACTTACAGCTACCTGTTACCCAGACCTTTCTTTATTTGAGGTTTCTGCGTTACACTGACAGGATGGGTTTATAAAGCTGGTAAGATACTATTTTTATTCTTTAACTAACCTGGTGAAATCATTCTTAGTGTAACATGTCTTCCTCTAAACTCCCACCTGCTGCTTAAAATTCTCCATTTCTGGGTGTTCTATTTTCCCTTAACAGAATTTTTAAAATTTAGCTTACGCTATGTATTTTCCCCACTTCCCAGTTTCACTCCTTAGAATTTCTCTGCGCAGTGAGTTATTCCTTCTCTTCAATTCTGCTAGTCACTTCATCTCCTTTTTGTAACATTTTCAGGCTGCAGTAATACTGCTGCTCTCTGCTTTGTAATATATTCAGGCTGCAATGACATTTCAACAGTTGGCTTTGGAATACTTTTAGGCTGTAATATATCATTATCTAAGTCCCTTCCATCAGCTGATTGTTTTCTTGCAGACCACACTCTCACAGTAGGTTGCAACATTTTAGCATGCAATTTTCTCCCTTCTATAGGTTCCAGTCCTGCAAGCATTCTTTCTCTCTCTCTCTCTCTCTCTCTCTCTCACTCTCTTTCCCTCTCTCTCTCACATTTGCTAGTCAAGCTTTTCTCATTGTTGCTAGCCAAACTTTTGTACCTATTGGGCTCTCTAATAATATGCCTTGGACATTGTTGGATTCATATACTCTAATGAATATATCTGGTGGTTACTTTCACCTTTTATGAAGTTAGCAGAAGCACATCTGTAGGTTTACTTAATTGATGACTCCCTTCCCTATATTGAAAGGATGGTCTTTCAAAACAAATTCGTCATTCCCATTGTCTACACAACTCTTTAAGGTGGGGAAAAGCTTGTCCTATTAATCATCTCCCATGGTAAACCGAGAACAATAGCAACAGAGTTAATTACCTTCTCAAACACTGTATTTCTGAGTAATGGAATGCTGTTTTTATGTCATCATGAATGCATACTACTAAACTTGCTTTACTATTAGGGCTTTTCTTCTCACATACATACTACTGTTTTATAAGTGTTGTCATACTGCCTGCGTAGCTCATTCCTTGCATTTTTCTACAGTTCATTAAGACACTGCACTTAATTTTGCAATAGAACAGTAACAAAATAAAGTTCTGACCACCCTAGCACACAATGTGTTACAATCCATAGATTTAACATCACTAGTTGCATGCTTTTCAGATGTAAATAGTTTTCACATGAATGACAATATTATTATTAGCATGAAATATATTTTCACATTTACCTTAACTACATAAGCTAGCTACCATAATAATCCAGTGGAGATTGTCTACTGTTTGGCAGTCTCTGGGGAAGATACTAAGAAGAGGGAGAACCTGACACCAGTAAAGAAGATAAAAATTTGAAGAGCATGACTCTTGTAAGGAGGGAAAGGTGAAAAGTAGGTGGCTTTGCTTGTCTTAAAACATTTTCTAGGTAACAATTAAATTCAATTTATTTAGACGTTAAGTATAACTTCCTATCTGTACTTACACATTTACAAAGACAGACCAATTATCTCAGCAGTTCTAGACCTGTTACATATATAGATGAGTTGCTAACTTACAGTGGAGAACATGCCTGTGAACAAGTCACTTTACTTTCATCCTGTCTAATCTTGTCTTCATAAACCTTTGCAGAGTATTTGTCAGACTCTATTTTCATATCAAATACACCTGTGAGAGTCTCTTTCTATCCAAACTGCATGATGCCATTGACAGGAGGCAGCTTTTACTCAGTAATTCACAGTATCTTTCAACTATTCAGAGACTGTAAGAGTGTCAAGTTTACAACATTTTTTCCTCTAAAATAAGAGTTATCTGTAGGTCCTCTGATTTGTAATCTATGCTTAAGCATTATCTCCTTACAAAAGCTTGCAAAAGTCTTTTCAGACTTCATTCCTTTTGTTTCTGTTACTTCATTAAAATTTGAATTAAACTCACCTTCCCAAATAGTCAAATACTTTGTTCTTAACCAAAGTTATAATTTCTCTTGTAATTGTTTTCTTGTAATAAAAGTAGATGCAACATAAATATTTAACTACCATGCAAGCTCTAAATATGCAAAATCAATTAATAAGACTCTCCCAACTTCCACTACAAAGACTTGTTGCACATTCATGCAATATTCTAACAAAAAGTTGCCACTCAAAGCCCGAATGATCACAACTCATTAACCCAAAATGTTCAGTAACTTTTGCTTGTGCACATACTAATACCTTTTTGCACAGTCTAGTAAACAACTATAGAGAGTTTGCTGCTTTTTCCAATTAACAATTCCTTGTCTTCTAATAGGTAAAACAAAATCATTCATATTATAATTAATAATTCTCATGACTTAAATCTTCTGCAGTTTTTAAATCCTCCCCATTCTCTTTGGCCTTCCGTCTATCCTCTTCTATTCATCTTCATTGTTCTCCACATCAGTTACTCTCCTTTCAGTTTCCAATTTCACAGCCTTAAACTTGTTTTCTGATGAAGTATCATTCCTAATGAGATCCTAGTCCAACAATGGTTAAGTAGTGTCTCTTGAAGAAAACAAAACCAATTCAGCATCCAAATCAGGTGCTTTTTTTTCCATCTTCTTTATTTTACTCGGCATCTTTTTTTTTTTTTTTTGCAATCCATCCTGAAATGACCAACAGGGCAAATAAGGCATCTGCCCTGGGCCCCAGCAGCTAGATGGCAAGACTGGTGACTGTAAGAATTGATAATACTGTACAGTACCTTAATTAGCTGGAAACACTGTGATTAGACTGGTGACTGTCATCATCATCATCTTCATCTTTCGGCTTTTCCCGTTAGGGGTCGCCACAGCGGATCATCTCTTTCCATTTCTTCCTATCCTCTGCATCTTGCTCTGTCACACCAACCGCATGCATGTCCTCTCTCACCACGTCCATAAACCTTATCATAGGCCTTCCTCTTTTCCTCTTACCTGGCAGCTCCATCCTTAGCGTCTTTTTCCCAATATACCCATCATCCCTCCTCAGCACATGTCCAAACCAACGCAATCTCGTCTCTCTTGCTTTGTCTCCAAACTGTCCAACATGAGCTGACCCTCTAATATACTGATTCCTAATCCTATCCATTCTAGTCACACCAAGTGCAAATCTTAACATCTTTAACTCTGCCACATCCAGCTCTGACTCCTGCCTTTTTGTCAATGCCACTGTCTCCAACCCATGTAACATAGCTGGTCTCACTACCCTCTTGTAGACCTTCCCTTTCACTCTTACTGGTACCCGGCTGTCACAAATCACTCCTGACACTCTTCTCCACCCATTCCATCCTGCCTGTACTCTCTTCTTCACCTGTCTTCCACACTCACCATTACTCTGAACTGTTGATCCCAAGTACTTAAACTCGTCCACCTTTACCAACTCTACTCCCTGCATCCTCACCATTCCTCTACCCTCCCTCTCATTTACACACATATATTCTGTCTTAGCCCTGTTGACCTTCATTCCTCTGCTCTCTAGAACATATCTCCACCTCTCCAGAGTCTCCTCAACCTGATTCCTACTCTCACTACAGATCACAATGTCATCTGCAAACATCATAGTCCACGGGGCCTCCTGTCTGATCTCATCTGTCAACCTGTCCATCACCACTGCAAATGAGAAAGGACTCAGAGCTGATCCTTGATGTAATCCCACCTCCACCTTAAACGGATCTGTCACTCCCACTGCAGTCCTCACCACTGTCACACTACCCTCGTACATATCGTGTACCACTGTTACATACTTCTCTGCCACTCCCGACTTCCTCATACAATACCACAACTCTTCTCTAGGCACCCTGTCATATGCTTTCTCCAAGTCTACAAAGACACAATGCAACTCCTTCTGACCTTCTCTGTATTTCTACAATAACACTCTCAGAGCAAACATTGCATCTGTAGTGCTCTTGCCTGGCATGAAACCATACGGCTGATCACTAATCATCACCTCCCTTCTTAACCTAGCTTCTACTGCTCTTTCCCATTACTTCAAGCTGTGACTGATCAGTTTTATCCCTCTGTAGTTACTGCAGCTCTGCACATCACCCTTACTCTTAAAGATAGGTACCAAAACACTTTTTCTCCACTCCTCAGGCATCCTCTGACTTTCCAAAATTTCATTAAACAATCTAGTTAAAAATTCCACTGCCATTTCTCCTAAGCACCTCCATGCTTCCATTGGGATGTCATCTGGGCCAACAGCCTTTCCATTCTTCATCCTCTTCATAGCTGTCCTTACTTCCTCCTTGCTAATCTGTTTCACTTCCTGATTCACTATCCCCACATCATCCAACCTTCTCTCTCTCTCTCATTCTCTTCATTCATCAGCCTCTCAAAATACTCTTTCCATCTACTCAACATACTCTACTCACTTGTGAGTTCCTTTCCCTCACTATCCTTTATCACCCTTACCTGCTGCACATCTTTCCCAGCTCTGTCCCTCTGTCTAGCCAATCGGTACAGGTCCTTTTCTCCCTCTTTAGTGTCCAATCTCTCATACAACTCTCCATACGCCTTATCCTTAGCTTTTTCCACCTCTCTCTTTGCCATGCGCCTCATCTCCTTATACTCATGTCTACTTTCTTCATCTCTTTGATAATCCCACTTCTTCTTCGCCAGCCTCTTGATCTGTATACTCCCCTGTACTTCCTCATTCCACCACCAGGTCTCCTTGTTGTCCTTCCTCTGTCCAGATGTCACACCAAGCACCTTTCTAGCAGTCTCCCTTACTAGTTCTGCTGTAGTTATCCAGCTATTTGGTAACTCTCCACTGACTCCTAGTGCCTGTCTTAACTCTTCCCTAAACTCCACTTCACAATCACCCTTTTTTAACTTCCACCATTTAATCCTTGACACTGCTTTCACACTCCTCCTCCTCTTCTTGATCACCAACACCATCCTACAGACCACCATTCTATGCTGCTTAACTACACTTTCCCCTGCCACCACTTTACAGTCTCCAATCTCCTTCAGACTGGCCCTCCTACATAGGATATAATCCACCTGTGTGCATCTTCCTCCACTCTTGTATGTCACCCTATGCTCCTCCCTCTTCTTAAAATATGTATTCACTACAGCTATGTCCATCCTTTTCACAAAATCCACAATCATCTGACCTTCTGCATTCCTCTCCTTAACACCATACCTACCCATCACTTCCTCATCCCCTCTGTTCACTTCACCAACATGCCCATTAAAGTCCGCTCCAATTACTAGTCCCTCACCCTTGGGTACACTCACCACAACTTCATCCAACTCACTCCAAAATTTCTCTTTCTCATCCATCGCACACCCAACTTGTGGAGCATATGCACTAGCAACATTCATCATTAAACCATCAACTTCGAGCTTCATAAACATCACTCTCTCAGACACACTCTTCACGTCTAAAACACTCTTGGCATATTGTTCCTTTAGTATAACCCCTACCCCATTTCTCCTGCCATCCACACCATGATAGAACAATTTGAACCCATTTCCTAAACACCTGGCCTTACTTCCCTTCCATCTGGTCTCTTGCACGCACAATATATCAACCTTCCTTCTCTCCATCATATCAGCTAGTTCTCTTCCTATACCAGTCATACTGCCAACATTCAAAGTTCCTACCCTCAATGCTACATTCCAAACCTTCCTCCTCTCTTCCTGCCTTCGGGCATGCCTTCACCCTCCTCTTCTCCTTTCGGCCAACAGTACCCCAATTTCCGCCAGCACCCTGTTGGCTAACAGTACTGGTGGCGGTCGTTGTTAACCCGGGCCTCGACCAATCTGGTATGGAAATATGAAATATGAAATTTTTGTGCCATAAGTGATGTGGCAGAATTTTTACGCCAGATGCCCTTCCTGACGCAACCCTCCCCATTTATCCGGGCTTGGGACCGGCACAAAGAAATGCACTGGCTTGTGCATCCCCAGTGGCTGGGTTATTAGACTGGTGACTGTAAGAACTGATAATACTGTACAGTACCTTTCTTAGCTGGAAACACTGAGATTAGACTGAGAACAAAAGTCTTTATCTGTTAATTACCCAAACTCATGCTGAACAGGTGCCAGTCTCTCCTTTAGGGATCAAGTCTTGTGTACTTTTCAGAATGAATTCTCCAAACACTGTAGTTCATTTAATAAGGCTTTATTAGATGTTCACAATATCCAAATACTGTCTCCATGAACAGTGCTGATAAACAATTAGTGTTCAAAGTTACTACAAGTCATATTCTGATTGTCCTGAACAATGTCTTTATTTGACCTGTCTTCTGTACTCAGGCTCGAGTGTCTGTCATCTTCTCTAAAGTAACAGGTCGAATGAACTCACTAACCTTAACCAAACTGCTATCCTGAACACAAATTATTAAATTGTTTCAGTCCAGTAATTGTTCTTATTTACTTCTCCTAACCTTGGTCTCAGGCTTTGTCTCATATTTGATTTATTTAACATTCCATTAAGGAACATTCTGTATCTTTAACTTGAGAAAATAACATTTTATATTTTTACACACTTTATGCTTATTTTTCCTTTTAATAGACTGTCTCTCATGCTTGACCAGCAAGGTTATTTTTCTTTCTCATTAACTGTATTTTATGCATACCTGAAACACAATTTATTTTATCCTTTAGCCTGCCACATGCCTAATAACTTATTTAACATAGAAGTCCCTAATCTAACAGTAACAATGATGAGGTGCTAATCATTCCCGACTGAAAGTTAAGCAGCTGCAATTGCACTTTCATGACTGCATAAATGCTTATAGGTTGATATGTATGAACTAGGCTAATGACCACTAGGGCCATGCATACCAAATCTCTGACAAGTTCTGGTACCCTTGATAAGTGTAAGCAGGGGCTTGGGAGATGGAACATTTACAAGCAGGGGCCTGGGAGATGAACCATTTACAGGCTGCCTGTGCCCACTAAAGACATGGGTATCATACCAGGGATTAACTTCCTGCTTTCCATCCAATTCTCCAAGTTACACTTGATTTGGCTTCACTGACAGTTTGGATCTGAAGACAGCAAAAGCGTATCATGTATATACAGAATAGCTTTTTGCTAAGTTCACACACAGTCTTCTGCAAAAGTAATAGTGTTTTAATTTATACAATGTAACAAAGAGGCAGCTGTTTGATACACTGCTTGGATATAAGTGATTGCAGTCATACCTCTCAACCTCTTAGTGCAAGAAATCTGGACAAAGCCTAAAATAATGGGAGACAAATACCCAAAATATGGACAGAGTTTAAATATTGCCCTTATAAACTTAGAAAGTTGCTAGAATAACAGGTTTTGTGTTAGCATGCATTATTGAAGGGTATACAGTCTAAAACTCAATCATTTGTCATTATTTCGTGACTTTAATCATCAGTGATTTGTCAGAAAAGCACAAATATTATAAGGAACAGACCAAAAATATGAGGCAAAAATATGGAAATTCTGCAAAAATCTGGACAGCTGAGAGGTAAGACTGTGTTTTTTTTTTTTTGCTTCAGTTTTGCTAGAAGGCTATTTGCCCTTACTTTTTATTCTTGGTCTTCAACTGTGTACCAATAAAGAATATTCAGAAACATTTGAAATATCAACAATGTTGCTAGGTCCAATTTAAAAGGAAAATAAATAAACATATTTTTATAAGTAAAGTTGGGTGTAATATCTATTGTATTCACCAGCTCATTGTTGCCCAAAGTAATAGTGTAATGGGTATTGATAATATTTTAATTTGTTCCATGTTTCTGAATATATGTAATGCAAATGAATTATGAAAAGTTGTGGAATTTAAATTTTTATTCTGGGCTTTGTAGCCATGCAATAGAATTGGCAAAAACCTTTTGAACAACTTTTGAACAACTTCCTCAGAAATGGCATGTAATTTCATACTAGGATATCCATGATTCTCAAATAACTTAATTAAAATATGTACCTCATTGAAAAAGTCATCACTATCACAAATTAACTTACTGAGGCATATTAATTGCCCTCTAACTATATTCCACTTCATGAAATAAATGTTTCTGGACCCTTTGGTACATTCAGTTGTCGGTCTTGCAAATACTGTAGATATATGTCTAATAGTAAGTACTACAGTCATTATGACATCTTCAGGCAGAATGTTAGAAGTGAATAGCAGATATACTTGGAAATCAAAGGATGTGGTATACTATGCTTATTGTGTTTCATGTCCTGCTTTTTATATAGAAAAAACAAATAGAAGGCTTGCTGAAAGAGTATGAGCATATTTTAGCCATTAATAATAGAGATACGCAAATACTCTGGCCAAATTGTTTCTCAATTAAGAATTTTTTTTGTGGATAAACTATTTGATAATAATCATGGAGGAGGTATATACAGTTTACATGAGTACAACAAAACACGTTGGCAAATTACCTTAGAAGAAGACAAATTTCCTGGCTAAAATGAACATATTAGCATAAGATGTTTGCTAAAAGTTTAATATAAAACATATTTTAAAATAAATTATTTCATTATATTGTAACTATTTTTTCTTTTAGTATTTAAATATATATTTATTTAGATTACTTAGAGATGTAACATAATATTTCATGCCTTGTAACTAGTGGAATCTTGCATGTAATCATGATTTTTTTTAAATTGTCTTTTCACTTTTTCGGTTGGTTTGATGAAGTTCATATTATTAAATGAATGAAATTGCTTACTGAACAGTCTGTGTGGCTGTGCTTTTGTCAATGACCATTCTTATGTTCTGACTGAGCTTTTTTTCATTTGCTTTTTAAGTGTTTATTAGTCCTTCAGAATGCTGTATTTTTTTTTTTAGTTATTTTTCAGTGTTTCACTCTGCTGATTGTGACATAGTATTGATTTCTTAGATATTACCATCAGGAGAGATGAACAAAATCACATAGCCACTTCATTATTTAGAAAATCCTGTTGGAAAAATACTTTACTATATTTCAACAGTATGCATCCTAGATTTACATTCCCCAGTATTGTTAAAAGTCAATTTATTAGGCTTTCCAGATTATGTAAAGACCCCTTTATTTTGAAAGAAGAAGCTGATCTTATGGAAGATCTATTCATAGAGAGAGGCTATAATAGCATTATGGTCAGAGATACTAGAAATTCAATAATGAATGAACCTACTCAGAGCATAAAACAGAAATTCACTGGCCAAAAGGGAATATATAAAACAAAGAATGATCCCAAAGTGACTTTCATTACAAGATTTACGAATGATATTAAGGAAATCATCAGAATAATATCAAAAAATTGGCATGTGCTTACAGTAGACATGGATACATCAAAGGTGGTAGGTATAAGACCAAGCTTCATGTACAGAAATAGTAAAAATTTGAAGAGACTACTATGTATTGAACACACTAATCCTGAAGTCAGGCAATTTAGACACCCCAAATCATTTGGAACTTTTCCATGTGGTAAATGCAATATGTGTGGAATGATCACCAGAGAACAGACCTTTATACGTCCGACATTGGATTACAAATTTGAGCCAAGGTTTTTTGCCTCCTATGATGACACAAATTTGATATATTTAGCTAATTGTGATCTATGCCTTGCCAATTACGTAGGCATGACAACCAGGAGACTGAAGGATAGGATATATAACCACACATATGACATCAGGAAATCTGACCAACGTAATGCTTTAGCCAAGCATTCCATGTCCCATTCAGGACACAGTTTCAAATTTAGAGTACTACAAATAATACGTCCCAATAAGAGAGGTGGAAATAACATGAACCATCTGGAAACAGTAGAACTTGAATGGATATTTAGGTTACGAGCGCATCAGGATCCAGGTCTTAATCAGTTTATTACCATTAAACCCTTACTTGAAGCACGTAAATTGAAATAAGGGTTTTGGTAACCATGGAAGAGATGGATGTGCATAATACTAGATCAAGATTCTATCCTTAGACTTGCTACAGTGTTAGGCATATACATTACTATGAATTTGACCTGTTTATTTATTTATTTATGTTTGTATATATAACAGAAAAAGTGGCAGCACCTTTTTTAGAGGCATTGAGTATTTCATTTATTTATTTAGTTAATATTTAAGTCATACCATTTATGTTATTATATATTGTTTTTTATTTATTGACTGCATTTAAGCATCATAAGTATACATACATAATCATATTTTTACATGCTACTTATAGTAAAGTCATATACCTAGGTATATATACATGCAGACAGAATCAAGTTATTTATAAATATTAATTTATTTGTTATATTTATATTTTTATTTATTATCATGGCTATTATCAGTATTTATCTTGGATATATTTAGTTTGAGAATTTTTATTAATTGATCTTTGGGCTCTGGACTGTATTACATGAAATGCTATTGTGTGGGTATATATACATTGCAGGAACAATGGGTCACAGTTTTTTAAATTACTTGATTAATTAATTAATCAATTACCTGTTTCTGAGTGTTTTTAATTAATGAGATTGTGTATAATGCTAGCTCTTGCTTAATTAATTGAGATCTGATGAAGCGTACCTGTGATGTACGCGAAAGCGCTTATCTTGTCTGTACATTAAAAATACTTTTGCTTTTCGTGGTGGTCCGCTATCGATTTAATCAAGTTATACCTCACATTTTTTACGAAAGTGGACCTTCAGGTAGCAGCGTTTTACCTTTTGATATTGATATATTTATTTAGATTACTTAGAGATGTAACATAATATTTCATGCCTTGTAACTAGTGGAATCTTGCATGTAATCATGATTTTTTTTAAATTGTCTTTTCACTTTTTCGGTTGGTTTGATGAAGTTCATATTATTAAATGAATGAAATTGCTTACTGAACAGTCTGTGTGGCTGTGCTTTTGTCAATGACCATTCTCATGTTCTGACTGAGCTTTTTTTTCATTTGCTTTTTAAGTGTTTATTAGTCCTTCAGAATGCTGTATTTTTTTTTTTTAGTTATTTTTCAGTGTTTCACTCTGCTGATTGTGGTCTCCATAGCTAGCATGTTGCACATTACTTCTATTGGTGATTCCAATTTGGAATTAATTTTGCATCCAGTTCCTCCTGAGCTTATGGTTTTAAGTCAAACACTAACTGAAACAATAGTGGAGATGCAAGAAGTTTTTGAGAAATTTATTCCAGCTACTCCCCTGGTTACTGGCTCTACTAATTCTTCTTCATTTGAGTCAGTTGACAGGATGCTGACTGCAGGTTCTCTTTCAAACACCATGGACTTTAATGTTGTTGGAAACATGATTAAAGATGCTGTCAATCCGTTTTCTAATCGTTTTACAAGGAATTCAAGTGTCTTCATTTAAAGGGCGAGACAAGTCTGAGTCCTTTTGAAAGACACATATCTATTAACTGGAAACTAAATTGTTTAAACTAAAAAGCCTAGAACTTGAAAATCATTATTTAGAGCTCTGTATACACATCCAAAAAGTGCTTAAAGGTTTGCGGGTGTTCAAGTTTCCTCAGTGGCATTTCAGAAAATGATAATATTTACTAGATTTTACTTAAATTATTTAATGGCACTGGGATTTTATTACTGACACATTTAATTGACCATAATATGGATTAATTAGAAGTACTATGCATGTCAGTTTCTGAACTAGATTTAAGCATTAAAAATCATAGTTATTTTTCAGTGCTGGTCTGCTTTATGTCTTGGCATCCCAGCCAGAGCAAATAGACATGTTGTGACCATAGTAGCATGAAAACAGAATAAACTGAAGAGAGATGCTGAACGTTATTATACTAATTCAGCATACACTATACCACAATACAATTCTGATAGAGGTGAGGGGCAGCCTCTAGTAGATTGCATGCAAATAACTTAAACGTTTTTTTTTTCCAATCCTGTTGCAGGAGACTTTCATTTCAATTATCATCAAGAATTTCTACCTCTGCCAACTCAACTACAAAATGCCGATGGTCTTAATTCTAATTTTTCTTCTAATGTATTTGAAGAATGTTCTTTTCATTTAGACTTGAGCCTCTCAAATCATCAGACAGTAACAACCACAAAGGCAGAGGCAGATCAAAAGTCAGAGAAAGAGGACGACACAAAAAGAATTAAGTTGCCCCATTAGTTATAAACAGATTTCTATCGATCAGCGTAAAGGTCTTGAAAAAGGATTTTTTTTTATTCCTGCCAAAAGGGCTAATGTACTCAGTTAGTTGCTGACTTTTAATTATTTGTTAGAAAACTAAAGTTGAGGTTTATTCTTGATGATGTATATCAGTTTAATTATTGCAATTCAGATGTTATACATAAAAAGTACTTCTAGCCCAGCTTTACATAATACCTTAAACGCCTTTTCTGATGCTTGTACATGAGATTTTAAGAATATACTAAACAATAGAAATATAAACAAAAAACACAATATGACTAATACTGAATCTAGGACATTACATGAACAGTGATGATTGTGACTCCCCCCTTTGGGCCAGTAATCAAGAAGTCCGAATCCTCACCACTGACACTAGTGAGAGACATTCACTTGGAACAAAAATAGATACAAACAGTATTTCAAAACGCAGCTCTCTGCATCAAGCATAATTTCCCTTAACAGCACATAGGGAACACACTCAGTTCTGGGACTTGGATTCCCCCTCTCTCTCTTCAGGCCCCAAATAAGAGTCCCCACTTGCACAGCTGTAGAGTTGAGTTCTCAGCTGATTGTCCAAGCCAAGTCCTCCACCACTCTCTCTGTGAAAACAGTGCTCTGTGTCCCTGCTCTAAGTAGCTGACACACACACTCTGAGATTTGATTTACACACACACACACACACACACACACACACACACACACACACACACACACACACACACACACCTGGGAAAGGCTGGCACAGATTTTCTAGCAATGTCCCTCTGCCCAGAAAGGTAGTTACTGCCATGAGACACTCCAAAGCAAGCTACTCTAAGGCTCTTAGAAAGGTACCTAATTATACTGATTGAAATTAATACTAATGCAAATGGTAATGTTGACCAAACAACTAGGATTTCAGGAGTAGCCACAGTGTCACCAAATAAATAAAAGTACTCTCAAAGGTTAAAATATGCTCTAAAGGACCAGCCACAATGAAAAGCTTAAATGTATTGAATAATAAATAATAAAATAACCTGAAAATACTAAATATCTATTTACAATAAACACCAGAGTTTCAATCACAGGAGATATTAAAAATAACCCAGATGGATAGATTCACACAGTTACAGAAAAACAATACTTAACTAATCTCACTATATTTTCATGACTGATCTAAAGAATTACCCTTCCCTGGTTCCTTACTAAAGCAAGGCAAGTTGAAGTAGGTGAGGGGGTCTTTCCTTGTCAGGTTCCAAAAACAGACTGCTCTGAGACTTCTGTGTCATCTAATATTAAAACATCATTTTAGTCCTAGATTACAGAATCATATCACACACATCTGGTCATCTGACATTTGGTTCCCATACCACCCCCTTTACTATCAACTGAACCAGAATCCAGCATATATGTGTCAATAATATACACCCATAGGGCTTTGCTAAGATCTTTTGCAGCTTCAGGAAGTCATAAAACAATTTAAAACTTCCTACCTTCCAGAGTAGCAATTAGTTCACTGCTAAAGATGATACAGAAGGCTTCCTAGTACAGACTTTTTGTCTCTGGCTGCATAGAAATCTGTGAGATACAATCTTTATGGCTTATACCAAGTAATTTAATTTCAAACTATGTTTCAAATTTACAAATAAATCAAAACAAACTGAAACTAAAAAAGACGAAATCCACTCAGGCAAACGCTACTCACCACACTTTATTTAAACGTTACAAAATTGTCCAACGCTTTTTGTCTAACTCTATGGTTAGACTTCCTCAGAAAACTGGCAAACATCAATCAGATGATAAACACTTGTTTAAATAGCAAGCCCTTACTTAAAAGCCCACCAAAATTCAAACCAGTAGTAGGTTTCCTTAAAGTGACATAACTATTTTATTATGGGCAGAGTTTTCCACGACGGAATAAAAGGAAACAATGGAACAGGAGGAAGAATCACAACCACAAGAGATAACATGGCATGTAGAATCAAACGCATTGGTATTAGTTAAAAACACACAACAAGATTTTATAATTTATAATTTTTCATCTTTTAATGTCACAGAACAATTAGCTAATATCTTAGCGAAGGGTTTAACCTTTGTACCAGACAACAAAATGGATATAGCTCATACTATTTGTGACATCAAACTCTTTGTTAGAAAACTGAATCTCAAACAACTCTTAGGATCTCATAATTCGACAATCAATTCCTTAAGAGTAGCTAGTTGCTATAATCCACCTTTGCATACTATGCTTCACACCTTCGAGAAAATGTGTGAAATTGATTTGAGACAATTACACCAACAAAGGAAGAAGCATTTATATAATTTATCTAAAGATGAGAGAGACAACATCAATTTGCTAACGTCAGCCAATGTTAGAATTATGAATCCAGACAAAGGAGGGGGGCTGGTAATCATGGATATTTTGGATTATAATAACAAAATCATAGATCTTTTAACATCAGACGCTTATGAAGAATCATCACTCAATGAATATAACAGATCTAACCAATTCATCAGACGTTTGTTGAATGAACTTCTCATTGAGGCAAGGATTGATTCACATCTTTTCAATTATCTGATGATTGAAGCCCCAAGAGTACCAACTATTTTCAGAGTCCCAAAAATTCATAAAAACATCAACAATCCACCACTTAGACCAATAGTGGATGGTAGGAGTTCCTCCACATCCGCTTGTGCTAAGTATGTGGATGTGATCCTCAAGAAATATGTAACAAAAGATGAGTGGATATTGAAGGACTCATGGGACTTTTTGGAAAAGATAAATAGTTTGGATTACCAACAAGTTAATAATTTCATAACAGTGGACGTGAAGGAACTTTATACCAGCATTCCCCATCAGCAGGGTATGGATTGGGCATTAGCAAATATGCGACAAAAGAATGCGGAACCAGATGAAATAGCACTGGTAGGAGAATTACTGGACATAATTTTGTCCTATAATTTCATTCTCTTTGAAAAACAATTTTATAAACAAAAGAAAGGAGTAGTGATGGGATCCCCGTGTGGATCGAGCTATGCGAATCTAGTGATGTCCTATTGGGAGAAAAATTTTGTATTCAATAATGATTTTCTCAATGGCATAATAATTTTTTATGCTAGATTCATAGATGACATTTTTATAATTTTTCAAGGAGACGGAAATCAGGCAATAGACATCATAAATATGTTCAATGAGAGCACATAATTTTTACGATTTACCCATACCTATAATGAAGAATCCATCGCTTATTTAGATGTCAAGTTGAGTAAGAATAGGGTACAAAAGTATATGAAGTGAACATATTTAGAAAACCAACCTATTCTAATAAATTCTTGCACTTCTCCAGCGCACATCCAATACACCAGAAAAAATCGGTGGTTAAAGGTCAGCTCATCAGAGCTGCACGAATTATCACAACAGATTTAAACTTCGAGCAGGAATGCTTATTATTAAAACAGATGTTCCTTAATAGACAATATCCTCAATGTTTTTTGGACCCCATAGTAGAAGAAGTTAAAATAAAAAGACAAATGGGTCATTTTATACCCATATTAAAGCAAAAAGATTCTGGTTCCACAAATTATGGAGTCCAATCTATGGCTCTACCGCAAATGATATCAAGAGGGTGATCCAATACTGAAGATTATAATCTGGCATGCATATTAAGATTTTCTTTGGATTTTGGTAGCATTAAAGAAATTATTCTGAAGAATTGGAACATCCTTAATGATGACCATTCATTAACATGCAAATTGGGTTTAGCACCTAAGGTCATATGCAAGAAAGGTTCCAATTTTAAGAATATATTTCAAAAGCATAACAATAATAACTCACTAGTCCTCAATAGAGGAATGGGACAATGTGGAAATTGTCCATATTGCCATTATATGATTCCAGGTATATCAACAGTCATTAATGGAATCAAAATTCAAATAAAAGGAAAATTCAATTGCAATTCCAAAGGAATTGCTTACTTAGCCACTTGTCAGGGGTGTCCTTGCTTTTATATAGGAAAAACAGAGTGAAGGCTAAGGGACAGAGTGTTTGAGCATTTGAGAAGCATCAACCTGCACAAGGAGGACAATGCCTTAGCGAGGCACGTTATGGAATATTCTGAACATAAATTTTGCTTTAAAGTAATTCATCAACTCAAGCAAGAAATTAGAGGGGGCCCATATAATTTACTGTTGGAGAAATGTGAATTGCTATGGCAGATTAAGCTTAATGCCTTCACTCACCCAGGCCTTAATGAGAAATGCTCAATTATGAGTTTGTTAAAATTAAGGAGTTTAGAGAGGTAATCACTAGGTAGTTTATTGAATAATAGAATAAACTTTAATTTAACAACTAATTGGAAGAATCATGTGTGTGTGTATATATATATATATATATATATATATATATATATATATATATATATATATATATATATATATATATATATATATATATATATATATATAAATTTATTTTGAATAACATTCAGACACCTCAATGATTTATCAATGCTTTTTAACATAGAAGAATTTAATTTCAATAAGCAAATTAAATCTATAATCTCTGCTATAAGGATTTCATTTTGATTCTATTTCAAATTTGAATTTGATTAATTTATGGTAATATGATGTTAAATAATTTATTCCCCAAAAAATTTTTAGATTAATATTGCTTATTAATTAATATAATTAATTATTTATGATACAAATAGCTTCATGAATGGTGTCGTAAAATAGTTCTAGTTTATAAACAGAACACTATTTAATAAACAAAGGTTATTAATTTTATTGTTAAAGTCGTTGCACATCACTGTTGGATTCAAAAATGGACCGCTATTTTATTTATTTTTTATATATTTATATATCATGTGTTAATATATGATGGTTCTGTTATGTTTTTAACATTTATCTTCTTTTTAACTTGTAAACTAAAGTGTTTTTTAATAAAATCATAATAAGAATAGATTTTAGGAATCAATCAATCAAAAAACCTTTAAATTTAGCATTAATTTTTTAATATATAGTGTCGATTTATATAATAAAATAGTTATTTCACTTTAAGGAAACCTACTACTGGTTTGAATTTTGGCGGGCTTTTAAGTAAGGGCTTGCTATTTAAACAAGTGTTTATCATCTGATTGATGTTTGCCAGTTTTCTGAGGAAGTCTAACCATCGAGTTAGACGAAAAGCGTTGGACAATTTTGTAACGTTTAAATAAAGTGTGGCGAGTAGCGTTTGCCTGAGTGAATTTCGTCTTTTTTATGTTTCAAATTTAGCTGGACTGAGACTAACCTTTTCTCTTCCAGTATCCTCTGTTACAATGTATTCATTTCAATAGTTACTATACAGTCTGACATACAGGTATACTTCTTTCTCTGTCCAGCAAGACACACTGTTGATACATTTTTTAACACAGGCAACTTTACAAATATATTTTCAAAACAAGCACCTGTACAAATCAGTTTGATACACAAATGACATATAATTCTTTACACAACTCCATCTAGCTATGCTGGCATATGTTACACATCCACTGCCTTACTTCTCCTGGCATAGCTGGCAATACCTCATATCCTCACATCAATAGACAGTTAAGAAACATACAAGCTGATAAGGTAATGATTTGATGTTAATGGATACAGATAAGTACAATGACAATATTTTTGACATTGTTTGACAATAATTGTTACAAACTTGTGTCAAGACTCTTTGTTTTCAGACAATATTCTAAAGCTCCAAAAGTAGAAACAAAACAAACTGTTGAATACACTCAAATAATCCCAGTGTCGAAGAAAGCAGGACACAGTAGTTCACTCTATTGATTTAATGTTGAATGAAGATACAGTATGCATAAAGCGCTTTTCATCTTATAAATACAAAGACTTCTTCAGATGTAACAAACTACATTTAAAAAATGTTTTAAATACCGGCATTACCAAGTCATGTGGTCCCAATCACCCAATAAGATTACCGGTAGGTGTAACTTTTAAAACAAAGTAGCAAAACACTTTACTTTATGGTGTTTTTGTTGTTTACAAAAGCACTTTCCACTACAAATTTACTACATGTGCATAACAGATTAGTACTTAGTACTGTACTACTTATACTGACAACGAACATGACAAGAATGTATGTAAAAAAATATGTAAAAATCTATAAAAAAAATCATAAAAAATCATAATAATCTACGACCCTGTGTGTCCACATATAAAATCTACTCATTGTTGCTCATTTTGTGTGTATGTGTATCCACTCATTCCTTTGTATACACATAAAAATTACTGGTGGTCTATGAACCTACTATTTTACAATAGCCTATATACAATACATAATAAAAAATATAAACATAATTATCTAGTGCATTTTTAATCAGTTGCTACATTTCTGTTATAAGTATTCATTTACCTTTCTAGAGCCTTGGGTTTAAGCACATTGACGATAGTACACATTTCATTTAATCCTGGATGGTTATATGCATTTGTTAAGATCTGCCAATATAACTCTCTAACTTCGAGCATAAGTGTACTAGGGCCACCTCTTGGGTCTTATGGGATTTGATCTATCACCATATAACCAAAATTATGTGTGCTGTGATTGTTTACGTGCTTGGCCAGTGCATTGTCCAGCCTACTTTTACTGATGGCATACTGGTGTTCGTAGATACGTTCCTTGAACTTATGTTCGGTTTTACCAATATAGTAAGCTGGACAGACTTTGCACCTGGCCAAATACATGATCATCTTAGAATTACAATCAAATCTAGATTTCACCCTGTGCTTGGTATTCCTTACTATAGAAGTGGTTGTGGAATCCACTACCTTGCACTGTGAAGACATGCCACATCTAAACATGCCCTGATTTCTTGACCCATCACTCAATTTGTTCTCAAATAAATTCTTTAAATTTGAACCCTTGCGGTACACTATTCTAGGTTGAGAACCTAAAATTACACTCAGTGCTGGATTATTATTTATTAAACCCCAGTTCTTTTTAACTGTGCATATAAAACTGTTGATTTCCCCACAAAATGTGGTAACCAACCATAAGTGAAAGTTGTTATTATTTGTTACAGTCGATGAATCCACTTCCCTTACCTCCTTATCAAGTTGTGTGTTGGGAAGATTGTCCTTAAAATGCAATAAGGGTGTGTATGTTCCTCTATATCTTTTAAGAGTGACTTTGTGTGTGAGTTCATCCACTAACGTAGGCAAGTATCCTCTACTCAGAAACATACACTTTAGGAGTTTACATTTCGCACTAAAATCAGATGCCTCTGTGACCATCTTAGCTTCTCGCACCAACTGGCCTTTGACCACTGCACGCTTTTGGTGGAAGGGATGACCACTAGAGAAATGTAAAAAGCAGTTGGAATATGTTTCCTTTCTGTATACTGTGGCAAAATAGCCTTTTTTTCTGTTTATCCTTCCTCAAAAGTACGTCAAGATAAGGTATTTTGTCGTCATCATAAAGATGTATGAATTTCAAGAAGTCAGTGATGTTGTTAAAGTATGACACCAGGTGGTGGGCTGTAGTGTGGTCACCCTTAACGATAATGAAAATATCATCCAAAAATCTACTGTAAAAGTAGATTAGTTGTTGGATGTTTTCCTTTGTTTGGATAAAGTCGTGTTCCCATTTTGCCATAACTAAATTGGCATAACTGCTGCCACAGGGGGACCCCATGGCGACACCTACCTTCTAAAGGTAGTGTTGTTTTCCAGACATTAAGAAGTTGTTAGATAGGATGATAGCTAATAGTTCACCTATCAGTGAAATTTCTGAGTCTTTTGCCCCTCTTGACTTTAAGAATGGTGTTACCCATTCAATACCTGTTTGGTGTGGTATGGAAGTATACAGGTCATTTACGTCTATTGTCAAGAACCCATATTCTTCTTTGTAGTTCAAGTTATTAATTTGTTGCAAAAATGACCATGAATCTTTACAAATGGTTGGGATTTCATTCACATATTTTTTGAGAATGTGGTCAACGACTTTGGCGTAACCATAAGTTATGAAATTACATCCATCAACCAGGGGTCTCATTGGTGGGTTCATGGTGTCCTTATGACTCTTAAGAATACCGAATAACAATGGTATCCTTGGACTAGGGATGATCATGTAATTGTACATTTGAATATCTATTCTGTTGTCTATGAAGAATTCCTCTATGTATCCTCTGATTCTATTAGAGGCTATGTTTTCCTCATTCAGTGACACAGGCAAGTATGTTACATTGTCTAGTACTTCATGCATCCTATTTTCATAATCCCACAAATCCATGATTACTAGGCCACCACCCTTGTCAGGTTTCATACACCTGACTTTACAAGAGCGGGTCATCATCAGGACTTCCCTCTCATCCTTACTCATATTATAGTGTGGTCTGTTGTTACCCCTATTCTGCTCCAGGGTCTGAGCATCTAACTCACAGATACTCTCAAGTAAGACAAGTACAGGGTGGGTGGAGTGGTGGATTATAAGTACTTGATATTTTAAATTTTGCACCAGGTTGCGGTAACTCATTCTGAAACATCAATTTAAAATTATCTTTACACACAAAACATTTTATATCAATAATAGCTTGTGCAATGTTAAAGTGTGGGGTTGGGACAAATGTGGTTCCCTTAGCAAATAATTCGATTAAAGTTTTATCAATTGATACTGACGAAAAATTATATACTTTAAAGTCACCTGTTTCATTGTGTAAAGTTTTACACAATGTGTACTGGTCACTCAGATCCACTTCAATGCCTGTATCTAGTTATTCATTGGGTACTTGTTGGGCTGTCCTCGTTTCATTTGGTGTGTATTGTGCCAAACGTTCTGTCCCCTCTGAAAATTTCCTGCTTTGTTATTATTCTGGTAGTCATTTCTGTTGTTAATGGGGTTATTCCCCTTAGATGCCTTACTTCTTGTTACCACTGGTGACCGAATATCCTGTAACTCATTGGTACCATCAGTTTATTCGGCCTCTTCAATACTTATAGTTGTAGGCTCATGTTGCTGCCTCTTGTAGTTGTTATCCATCTTCTTGTTAGTCTCCTTCTGATTTTTAATGGATGGTGGGTCAGGGTAAGCTGTCCTATTATGATAGGCTGAGATATCTCGGTTCAGTTTTTTTTGTTTAGTGGTTTTAAATTTCTCAATGAGTTGGTCTATACTACTGCAAATCCTGTTGTATTCGAACTGATATCTACTGAAGTCTCAGTGAGTTTGTATTTCATTATTAAGAGAAATAATACTGGGAGCCAAACTTTCTATATGTTGGCTATAATGTTTCTTCATGATTTCCAACATATGTAGACCCTGTTTGTTAAAATTATCAACTAATTCCGAATGGAACACGAGTTCTTCTCCAACCCGTTCGGGTATTGCCAAATCCTAAGCCCTTTCGGGACAATCTTATTTTTAATACATTCATTGAAGTAAGAGACTTCGAGGTGGAATTTCTTACTTTTCAATAACTTCTGTTCAAGGTCTTTCAATTTATTAACGATGTCTTGTTCAAAATTGCTAGTTTCAACTAACAATTCATTACCATTTATGGTGTTGACGTTCTGCGTGAAAAGGGATAGAGGAACATACAAACCCTTATTACATTTTAAGGACAATCTTCCCAACACACAACTTGATAATGAGGTGAGGGAAGTGGATTCATCCACTATAACAAATAATAACAACTTTCACTTAAGCTTGGTTACCACATTTTGTGGGGAAATCAACAGTTTTGTATGCACAGTAAAAAAGAACTGGGGTTTAATAAATAATAATCCAGGACTTAGTGTAATTTTAGGTTCTCAACCTAGAATAGTGTACTGCAAGGGTTCAAATTTAAAGAATTTATTGGAGAACAAATTGAGTGATGGGTCAAGAAATCAGGGCATGTTTAGATGTGGCATGTGTTCACAGTGCAAGGTAGTGGATTCCACAACCACTTTTATAGTAAGAAATACCAAGCACAGGGTGAAATCTAGATTTGATTGTAATTCTAAGATGATCATGTATTTGGCCAGGTGCAAAGTCTGTCCGGCTTCCTATATTGGTAAAACCAAACATAAGTTCAAGGAACGTATCTACGAACACCAGTATGCCATCAGTAAAAGTAGGCTGGACAATGTACTGGCCAAGCACATAAACGATCACAGCACACATAATTTTGGTTATATGGTGATAGATCAAATCCCATACGATACAAGAGGTGGCCCTAGTACACTTATGCTCGAAGTTAGAGAGTTATATTGGCAGATCTTAACAAATGCATATAACCATCCAGGATTAAATGAAATGTGTACTATCGTCAGTGTGTTTAAACTCAAGGCTCTAGAAAGGTAAATGAATACTTATAATAGGAATGTAGCAACTGATTAAAAATGCACTAGATAATTATGTTTATGTTTTTTATTATGTATTGTATATAGGCTATTGTAAAATAGTAGGTTCACAGCCCACCAGTAATTTTTATGTGTATACAAAGGAATGAGTGGATACACATACACACAAAATGAGCAACAATGAGTAGATTTCATATGTGGACACACAGGGTCATAGATTATTACGATTTTTTTATGTTTTTTTATAGATTTTTACATAAATCTTTTACATACATTCTTGTCATGTTCATTGTCAGTATAAGTAGTACAGTACTAGGTACTAATCTGTTATGCACATGTAGTAAATTTGTATTGGAAAGTGCTTTTGTAAACAACAAAAATACCATAAAGTAAAGTGTTTTGCTACTTTGTTTTAAAAGTTACACCTACCAATAATCTTATTGGGTGACTGGGACCACATGACTTGGTAATGCCGGTATTTAAAACATTTTTTAAATGTAGTTTGTTACATCTGAAGAAGTCTTTGTATTTATAAGATGAAAAGCGCTTTTTGTATACTGTGTCTTCATTCAACATTAAATCGATAGAGTGAGTGTCCTGCTTTCTTCGACACTGGGATTATTCGAATATTCTAAAGCTGACATTTTGTTACTTGACCTTATGACACAGTGTTTCATTGATTATAATATCTATGAATATTTGAAGAATGACCATCCAAGACTGGGGGGTCATTTTTTGATATTCCCAAGATACATAAAAAATGCCATCAATCCACCTTTTAGGCTAATAGTATTGGTCCACAATAAGACAACCAAATTAGACTCTGTTTTCAGTCCTCAGAGGTCTATGTTTTCTTTACAAGATTCTTGGGTTTGTCTAGATTTTCTGTGTAATTATAAGTTAATAGGTACAGAAACCATGTTTGTTGCAATTAATGTAGTTTCCTTGTATACTGCTATTCCTTGGAAAACTGGTATTAAATTTATTCATTTATATCTCAGTAAAGTTACCTTTTTACAGAATAGTCAAATCAATAATATTAGTTTATTACTGGATCTTGTTTTGACCAGTAATTTTTTTTATGTTTCATGACAACATTTATCAATAATTAACCAGAAAGATGTTGCAGGGTAAAATGGAACTCAGAACAGCATGACAACCACCACCAAACTCCTCCAGTGAATCAAGACAGCTGTAAGATAGTAAAAGGCAGCCAAAAACCATTCACAGTACGAAAGTGTTTGCTGAATGTAAAAATACACAATGGAACCAGAACCAGGTCCACTAAAATAAAATCTTTTAATCAACATAAGCACTTTCATCCTTGTCTAAAGACTTCATCAGAGATATTAAAACACTTAAACTGCAAGTCGTTATATATAAGCCTATATCCAATAAAAGTGCACCATTAATCAAGAAAATAATTTAAACTTTTAAAGTGACATGTCGCTAAAAACTAAAAACAAAAGCCTAGATTTAATACATAAATACATTTGTATCAAAGTGTAACAATTAACAATTAGATATTGCAGTGGTTAAGGTAGTCACCTCACAGACACAAGGTGCACTGTTTAATTCCCACATGGGGCACAAATATACCAAGAGCCAAAAATATTAGATATTTTTAAACATTAATGATTAGTCTAACATAGCTGATCTACACTTCAGAACACTGTTAAGAGAAAGCACTTCATTCAGACCTGGCTTAATAGTAGCATTCAGTCTTATTTTCCATTTTAACTCTTTTTGTTCTAGTAACAATTCACCATTGCCTCCACTTTCCTAAACCTACACTCTGTCAATCACAAAAAATAAAAAATGTATTAAAACCAGGGCATTCAAGTGCATTTATAAAGAGAGTTGGTCAATTAGATTTTTTGATCTCATAAACATGTTCATATATATGTTCATTTAATGTCCTAATCATTTTACCTGTATAGAATGCAAGACATGCTATACATGTTGTAATGTAAACTATCATCTTAATTTTGTGACTACAAATCCCTGGCCATCTTAGAGTTTTCTCAAAATATTGTTGTTATATAAAATTGTCACCTTTTTGTAGGCAATCATTGGGTATACACCTAGCATTTGGTTGTAGTCTGCTGTAAAAACCATGTCCAAAGTATCAGAGAGTATAGGTCTTGTTTTTGGTGCTTGATAGTTATAAGCTAAAGCCATTCCTCCATGTTTATAGTGGGTACTACCCTCTTTTGCAATTTTGGTATCAAAAATATTCTCAAAGGATGTTTTGTTCTCTAAATAGTGGCAAATTTGGGCATGGCCATGATGGGACTAGGACAGCAGCACTTTTCTTCTGCTCTGCTACTACATATATTTCTGACAGGGAATTTTATTTTGTAATAATCCTAAACAACTCAATTAAATGAATTACAATAAACTTTGGTATCCTAAAGGATTAAAAAAAATTCTTAAAATTCAGCTATTTTCCAATCAAAATCTGCGAGAGAAAATCTCTTCACTTTATCCTGCAGCACCATGAGTTATACTAAGGCAGCATCTCAAGACTCTGTGTTCAAAAAAGAGCTTTAGTCATTACTGACTAATATTTAAGAATTGTCTTTCAAAATAGATAGCTTGGACACCAAAACAGATGACTTTAAGAAAAACTGTTCTAAACAAATGGAACAAATTCATGAAGCTCTGTAGTTACAGAGAAACCAGATTTCTGGCATTGAAGACTCCTTAAATGATATGGAAGGAAGACTAAGTGAAGGGAGAACAATACTGAATTCCTGTTAAAACAGAACGACTATTTACTAGCCAAAATAAATGACCTTGAGAACAGGTCCCACAGGAACAAGATTCGTATTTGGTCTACCAGAAGTAACATTAGGTAACAATATGGTTAATTTCTTGTCTACCTGGCTTCCTAAAACTTTAGATTTGCCTGAATCTCTCTTTCTTTTGGTATAGAGAGAGCACACTGATCTCGGGTTAATCATGAATCAAAGTCCAGTACTTCCCCAAGGTCCCTTGTGGTTACATTTATTTCATCTCAGGATAAAGAACTGGTACTCAAAACTGCCCGGGCTAAGTCACCACTTAAAGCAGAAGGAACTATTATTCATTTTGATAATGACTATTCAGCAACAGGGATGTATAAAAGAAAACGATTCCTTCCCCTTATAAGAGAACTTAAGAAAAAGCAGATAAAAGTATATTTACTGTTCCCGGCCAAGCTGAAGATTTTCCTTTCTAATGGGGTTAAATTCTTCAAAGATCTTGACCTTGCATTGTCATAGCTACAAACTAACAATATTTTAAACAGAAGATATGGACTGGACATTAAATCCTTAAAAAGACAAATTGAGACAAATGGAAATAAGATAAATGAGAAAAAGAAGAAATTATAAAATGAAGTGCTGGAGATGTGGACATTCTGATGCTGACTGGATACATATGGTTGTTAATTGCAAAATAATTTCCTCATTTTGGTTAGACTTTAAATATCTTTGTAAATCTCTATGGAATGACAACTGTATAATTTCTGACTCCCTTATCCTTTTCAATGTTCCCGTTCCTGAAGTTATTCCTAAAAAACAAACATTTTACTATGGTCTATCCTCTCTATAGCAAGGAAAATTGTTACTAAAAATTGGAAATTCCAATCTACTCCTGTCTTTAAAGTTGAGTTTATTTCATCTTATGAAATACATTTGTAAGAATGAGATTGCTACAATAAAAGCAAGGACTAACAACACAACTTGTCATTTAAGTGCTTGGACAAAATTGTCTAATCTGTTAGAGCACTATTAAGTGTTCTCCTGTGTATTTTAGTTGTTATGGACATTGTATATAGTTTATTTGTTTGTTTTTTTTTTCTTGTTACTATATTGTTAGGTTATTGTGTTATAAAATGAACAAAAACATTTTGAAAAAAAAGAAAAAGAAGAAATTAAGGGGAAAATAAAAAGCTCACCTTTTCCTTTTTATAACAAGATGTCAATGATTGTTTTTTTTATGTAAACAAGCTTACTTTTACTTCTTTAAGTATATTTACTAGCAAAACATGAAATGACAACATGTTCAACTATAACATAAATAGGAATCAGAAAATCAGTAAGCAGTCTACTAATGTAATGTAATTGAATTCCTTTTTTTTTGTCTTATGCTTGTCTAAATAACAGATAAGTGAGAATCATTTTAATAAGTTATGATGACAAAATATGAATTAGTTTCCCTTAAATGAACAATACAGCATTCATACTAGTATATGATCTGAAGGGTAGCATACAGAACTGCTTACTCAGGAACAAATGATACTTTATATTTGAACTAGAAAATGGCTGCAGTATAACACATAGCTGAATTTAAAGCTGTTTAATTTGTATAAACTGCGGTTACCTACTAAAAGGAAACACACATTTTGAGTGACATTTCAAACTCTCTTTTATTTTATTATTTATTTATTTCAGTTTGATTACCGGGGAAGTCCACTGGGTCAAGAAGAACCCATTTTCAGTGGAGGCCCGGGGAGAAAAGCTCCAAAGGCAGTACAACCAATGCAATGTTTAAGAAGAATACAAAACATAATACAAACAGCAAGAAAACAAAGTAAGACACTGCAAATTCAAATTACAATAGAAAGTACTCACAGTAAGAATATTTTAAAATGCATATTTACAGTAATAAATTGTTATAAAAAGGAAAAAAAAAACATTAACAGTGTTAAATTAAAACTGCTATTTAAATGGTATACTAAAAGAAATGACGGATAAACATCTTCACCTAAGCATGGAAGCAAGTGAATGTAATCACTGACTACAGTAACATTAGAAAAGTTGTTTCACTAAAACTAATAGTAAAACCTAAAAGATGACTGTCTTCCTAGTGCATAGATTGAGATAATATGCTACTGTTCTATTTAATAGAATGATTTATGATGTGCTGGATTGGGGAGGGGTGATTGATTGCAGTTGCTATGGCTGTGTGTTTTGATGTTGTTTAACAGTGGAGATATTGAGAAATTTTAAATGGCTTTGAAATAGTCTCTCTACATAGATATGTAGTAAGTCACCAAACCAAGAAGTAGTATAAAACCACAGCAAAGACGGCCAACCAACGAAATTTTCTGCAAAAAGTCTTTAATGGACGTGACAACAGTAAAAACAGCTAGCAGTCAACTTTAAAACGAGCGCTTTCGCCTGGTTAATACCAGGCATTATCAAGATGTGCATAAGAGGAACCCAAACCTATTTATAATCCTTTACTGGTCATCTGACCTGTAACTAATTGATTAATTAGAGCAAAGTTAATTAGTTACATTCTTAAAGGTGTATCAAAAAAATATATATGTATATATATGTAACTTGTGGTACAACCTGATATAAGATAATCATAACATGCATATTTATTAGAATCTGTTGGGATTCAAATAACTCATTGTGTTTTATAAATATATCAATATATTAATATAATATCCTAAAAACATATAATAGATCTTAAAAATATCTAAAACTGTCTAAAAAACAACTTACTATTCACATACACCATAAAGTGCAACTGCAGCAAAAATGCAATTTAAAAATTATAATAAATATGCATGTTATGGTTATCTTATATCAGGTTGTACCACAAGTTACATATATATATATACATATATATTTTTTGATACACCTTTAAGAATGTAACTAATTAACTTTGCTCTAATTAATCAATTAGTTACAGGTCAGATGACCAGTAAAGGATTATAAATAGGTTTGGGTTCCTCTTATGCACATCTTGATAAAGCCTGGTATTAACCAGGCGAAAGCGCTCGTTTTAAAGTTGACTGCTAGCTGTTTTTACTGTTGTCACGTCCATTAAAGACTTTTTGCAGAAAATTTCGTTGGCTGGCCGTCTTTGCTGTGGTTTTATACTACTTCTCTCTACATAGATACAATATTCAGGTTCAATATGAAAGATATGGAAATTGTTGTGACTGATGGGTTGTCACTATGTGAGGTGCTTCTGTGGTAGTTAGATATGAAGCCCTTCTTACCATAGCTTGAGCTTTTCTTTACTTCATTTAGAACACATGAAGCTTTATCTGGTAAACAGCTAGAGTTCAATTGTGATTCCCGCCTAAACAAGAGACCAGAGTTGTTCATGTTCAGAGACTCTGTCTGACAGCTTTAGAAGGTTATTTGAATTAAAGGCAGAACCTTTTAAATATGCATTAGCTCAAATGTCACTGCAACTATAGTTAAACATACAAACTGGCATTGAAGAAGGGAAACAATCATAATGTTACACATACTGTGAAATACCTTTGAATACATTTATAAGTAAATATATTTGAAAGCAAGCATTTGAAGTTTGATAGTGGTTGTCAGTGAATGATAAAACATATATATATATATATATAAAACATGTTTAAAGCTTCATTATTAGAGGCTAGATATACATGATATGAATATGTCATCAATACACTTGAAAGTCCCATACATAAAGCAAAAGAAGCAATAAACTGTATACTTGACAGGAATAACATAGGAGGCTTTAATTTACAGTAATAAATCACTGAATATAAACAAATAATGAAATATTGTTTAAACATTGTAGAACAACTATTCATTTACTTTAATATAATCTTACAAAGAGGGAATAGAAGGGTCTGAAAGTAGGTTGGTCTTATGATGGGACACACCACAAGACATTTTTAATTGTTGTGCAGTAGTCTTTCATATTTTATACTATTAGTTGATGAATTTCAAAACTATGTATAGATAAAGAATAATAATAAAAGATGTAAGCTTATCTTACTTTAACACCTTAATGAACACATAAAACTGGAGAATGTATATGTTAAATAAGTTAAGATGTGAAATAATTGTTCTACTGTTATATATTAACAATGCTTTAAATGATACAGGTTCATCTTTATTTTACTGTTAATGACATCATATTTGATTGTAGTAGAGTAGACTATTTTTGTCAGAGTATTTGATGGATGTGTTTGCTTGGATGGTTGGACTACTCAAGCAAGAAGTGTTAGACTCCATGGAGGTAAGAGGGATTTCAAAAGTAAATGTTTAATGATAATTATATTTTTAGTTTTTACAAATGTCCACAATAGTAACTATTTTATGTCTAATCAAACCTTCAAATGTTAATGTTCACATGATGACTACTAACCAGTTCTTTACTAACAGAGTGTCATTATATATGAGAAATACATGTATACTGTTGATCAGTAGGATAAATGGCATTGATTAACTGTACTTTCATAAATGTCAGTGAATTAAATAATGGATGCAAGAGGGGTAGTTTAAACAGATATTTGAAGTTGTTTAATTCTCAATTTATTTTTTACAGGAAACACACTTATTAACAGAAGACATAGGCTAAATACTAAAAACTACACTATATTATCCAGTTCACAATATAATTAAAAAAGGGTGTTGCTATATTATGGAGAAATTCACTGCCTATGCATTTGGTTATAGAAAACTATCAATATGATAAAAGTATGCTTTGGACTGTAACTATAAAGTATAATAAGAGGATATTAGCTCTTATAAACTTGTATTGGATTCCTGGAATAGGAAACAGTTGACCAACATCTAGAACAAGTAAAACCTGAAAGGCAATATCATTCTAGAAAGAGACTTTAATTGTATATTGTCACCAAGTAATACTAACACAACAGGTAAAAGGAGAATGCAGGCATCTGCAAAGGCATTGTTAAACTTTACTGAATTGTTTCGGCTTAGAGACATAAATGAATTTTCAGAACCTAATTCATTATTTTTACCCATTATTTCCATAGACATGGAATGCAATCCAGAATTGACAGAGTTTATGTCTCTAATGACCTGACTGATACACTAGGCAAAGTCAAAACAGTAACATGTCTGCTTTCAGATAACAATGCAATTACCTTTAACTGTTTTTGATATATAATAATAATGTTAAAATGAGAAGATTTAAGGACTTTTGTTATTAAATAAATCCTTTCCTTTATAGAAATTAATAATATAGAAGATACTTCAGAAATGCATTTATGGGATACACTAAAAACATATATGTTTGATACAGTCACTAATTGGTTGTCAAATTAAAAAAAATAATGGGACAAAGAATTACATGAAATACAAGGAAAAACTTGATAAGTTAAAATTGAAAAATCAGACAAATAAAAATAATAATACAGAAGAGATTAATAAGCTAAACAACAAATGCTTGGAAATCTTAAACCATAAAACTAAAATCAACCTTGACAAGTTTAAGACGATTAACTTCTCTATTAACCCAAAATCTTTGCACAATTTAGCCACAAAAACAAAATTACTCACAAAGTCCAATCATATAAAAGAATTCTACTCACATAGGAAGAAAAGAAAAGTAAAAGAAATAGAAGATATTCTATAATAAAACCAATCAAAATAATACATTAATAGATCCAGAAGAAATAATTAAAATATTTATCAAAACATATATAAAAACTAAACTATCTGATGACCAAATTATATTAATTGACAAACCGATCTCTGAACTTCAAACTCAAATTTCTAAACTGAAACCTAATAAAGCACCAGGTAATGGTGGGATTCTATCTTAACTTTATAAGCTGTTACCCAACGAAGCCCTAGACATGCTATGCAAGTTTTTTCTATAGTCAAGGACCTAGCTAAAGTTCCTCCTTCCTGGAAATATACCCTTAGCTCTCCCAGTTTTAAAAACTGACAAAGATCCTACTGAATGCTCTTCATACAGGCCAATTTCACTTTTAAATGGAGATTATAAATTGTTTGTGGTAATTCATGCTAATAGATTAAAATATATTCTACCCTTCATGATTAACAAAGATCAAACTGGCTTTATCTTAAACAGAAATACTTATGATAATATTAAAAGAATAATCACAATAATCGACTATGCAAAGAAAATAAAATAAAAGAAAAGATAACATTGGTGAGTCTTGATATTAATAATGCTTTTTGACTCATTAAACTGGAAATATCTCTTGTTTGTTTTAGAATATAAGTTCTCAAGTAACGTCACACATCTTATTAATCTTTCTAATGATTGTTTTGCATATATTAAAATAGATACTTTTACTTCTAATTCTATACAAATTTTGAAAGGCACCAAACAAGAATGTCCTCATTCACCACTGCTTTTTACCCTAATTATGGAACCATTTGCTAACTTTCTCAGATCAAATATGGATATAAAAGTTATTAACAGACATAAGAATTTAAACTCTAAGACTCAACTGTTTGCAGAGACATCCTACTGACATTAAATGACAATGATAATTCTCTATCTACAGTTTTCTTACCAATGGATGTATTTTAAAGAAAATCTGGTTTAGCATTTAGCAATGACAAAACAAAATCCTACATATAAATACAAATAAGAATAGAATCAAAAATAAATTCATTAAATCTATTGTCAAACAGAAGAAAATTAATCATGTGGGAATAATTATAACAGATAACATTAAAGATATAATAAATCATAATTATACTAACAGTATAAATAATATAAAGAATCTAATAGACAAATGGAATAAAATGTTCTTCACAATGGAAGAGAAATTATTTATAATCAAAATTGTTTTCTTACCAAAAATCTTATATATTACAGAATCACAATCATTGCCCTCCACAAAAAGTTGTATTAAAAATGTAACACTTTAATTTTGAGATTTCTCTGGTATCTCAATAAACAAAGACTTGCTTTAAACCATCATATGTGAGACTGGGCAGCAGGAGGGATAAGGCTACCAGATCAAGAATTATATTCATTATCATCAATTATAAAAACAATATATCTTTGGATTAATAGCACTTAACACAACTAGGTGGAAAGAGTTTTTAGGAAATATTTTATAAACTCTAAACATAATAGATATTCAAATAATTATCTCATATTAAATAATAGTCTACATTAGTAATTAAAGGATTACATTATAGAAAAAGGAAAAACTGGGAGCCATTACTGAATCCCCAAATGATGTGGATATTCTACAAAAGGGCCTTACAGAAACAGATGTTTGGTGCCAGAGCCATGGGCTCAAGCTTAATGCCAAGAAATGTATAGTTATCCCCTTTGGGAAAAAACATGTACTCATGAATTACCACATAGGTGGCAGTACACTAAACACTGAAAGTGTGATGAGAGACTTAGGGACACAGGTGGACAGTGGTCTCACCTTCAAAAACCACATCACCACAACAGTCAGGAAATCATTCTGTATGGCACACCTCATCACTAAGGGCTTTTCATCCAGAAAAAAGGAGGTCATTGTTGCACTGCACTCATCCCTCATTAGACCTATTATAGAGTACAACGCCCCATTTGGTATTTACCTCACAAGATATCTGCAACAGCTGGAAAGGCAGCAGAAATACCTCACTAAAAGAATCACAGGCATAAAGCAGATGCCCTATGCTGAAAAAATGCCAGCTATACTCTGTGGCATATTGTCTACTCAGAGTGATCTCTGCTTAACATACAAGGCCATGTCAAACCCTGAGCTGTTGGACATGCTCCACTTAAAGAAATCCCAATCTCTCAGAGCCACACGCTCCAGGGATCTAAACCTTGTCATCACAATGAACAAAGCATGCTGGAGGGATAGGTTCCTGACCCAGAGACTCCCCATACTCTGGACTAGACCGCCCATACATGTCAAGCAGAGCACCTCCTTGGCCCTCTTCAAAAGGAACTTTGACGAATGGATGGGAGATAGGAAATTCACCCCGGGGATCATATCAGTTGCCCTGCTATACAGGGGTCCAGGGAAATAAATATTGTGGGAAGAAATATCCAGGGAATTGTTTGGTTAGGCTTGTATAGGCCCTAGGGTTGATAGCCTAGTACCAGCCTATGAACCTATGAACCTATAAGGTCACCAAACAAGTGACTCCTATTTCATTTCTACTATATTAAAAACACTTTTAAAAATGTTATGCATAGAAACCTGGCATGCAAAGCATGGATCTTCCTTACATTTCCTAGGGTATATACCCAAAATAACATCTCCATCTCAAAGTTAGAAACATTTATCACATTTAAAGAGAAAGAAATCTGCTACATTGGTTTCAATTAATGAAGGATGAAAAGCTACATTCTGTTGATTATATTAATAACAAATATATATTTGATAAAGACATGTGACTCGATGCACAATCCTGCAGACAACATGTAGAAGGGGAAATTAAGTTAATGCAACCAAGGATAAAAGAACATATTGCAAAATTAAATGAATATCTAAAATTCTTAATGCAGCAAAACATATTTGGACAGAGTCTCTTATCTAAACTGTATAGAGTTGTGAGCAGAGAAACAAAAAGTTGCAAAAACAGTTATTGAAACTGTTTTACCCAAATTAGTAATAGACCTCTGAGTGAAGAATATAATAAATTAATTATAATATCTTACAAATATACAGCTTCATCTCTTAGATGGAATCTCTTTACTTGGAATTTTTGTATAGATCTTTGTTCACACCACAAAAAAACTGAATTGATGTTCAAGCAAAAACAAGTTTGGTGGAGAAGTAAACAAGAACTTAAAGCAGGTTGGCAACATGTTTTGACTGTACTGTCTTAACACCTTATTGGAATAACATTAATCTCTTTTTACAGGCTTTTGTTTTAGATAATTTTTTCTCCAAATCACTAACCTTTTTTAACACTCCTATTCCTAATATGTGTTAAAAAATATCACATTTTTATAGTCTGTACTATCTATTGTGAGAAAGGTTATAACTCAGAATTGGAAGAACAAATATATACCCTCCTATAAAGAATTTATAAATATTGCAACTGAAGTCTGTCACTTGGAAGTCATTACAATTAAGTCATGAACAAACAGGATTACTTCTTGCTACAATGCATGGACAAAACTCAGAGATCTGCTTGACAAGCAAAATTAACTGCATTTTAGATTTATTATAATGTATAATAACTTGAATGACTTGATAGTTAATGAACACTCCTGTAAATAGTTGTTTTTTTTCTTTTGTGTATGAGGTTTAGTTGAAATGTTTTATTTTATTATGTTCACAAATCTCTGAATGTAAATATTGTTGTGATTATTTTACAAATTGAAAATCCAATAAATTTTTTAAAAAATAGGATCAAATTTGTCAACCCTCTCTATGAGAATCTCATTTGCTACTGAATTCACTAAATAGGTGGGATAACATCCATTCAGGAACATATTACCTAATTTAAGTAGTTCAGTCTGAAATGTGTTATCCTCTGAAACCAATCTAGAAAGATGGACCATTTTTCCTTAAATGATGTTCCTTTTCTGATAAAAAGGATAACTACTGTCATAATGTAATAAAGAGTTAGAATAGGTCTCCTTCCTGTAAATATTAGATATGTAGCTCTGGTTAGCATAATCTTTTGAGATAATAAGATCTAAGTAATTAATAGAGTCCTTACTAATATTGAAGGTAAACTTCAAAAAAATCAGTTGAATTACTTAGTTCTGCTAAAAACAAATCAAAGGTGGAAGGTTTGCCTGTCCACAAAATGAGTATATCATTGAGACAATGGTAATAGTGAGACACACTTTAAAAATGTGGAGAAATGAAAACACAATTGAGTTCCCAGTCAGCTAAGACTACATTAATGCAAGAATGCGCACATCTAGCTCCCATTGCCATCCCTTTCAGCTGGTGGTAGTATTCATTGTCAAAGTACTCAAAGTTATTTTTCATGACCATGTCCAAAAATTCACATACAATAGTTTTTCTCCATGTTTTTTTTGGATTTGTCCTTTACTAGTATACTTTGAAACTGTTCCATACCAGTGTCATGAAAAATTACTAAAAATAAATTAATATCTATAGTAATGAACACCAAATTTTCATCAAAGGGTATAGCACTAAGTAGTTGTATCAGATGCCAAGAGTCTCAAATGATGTGTGTTTCTTTGTCTACAAGAACATTACAGTAAAAATCCACAAACATAGCTAATGGTTTTGTTTTGGATTTTAATGAACAGCAAATTTTCGTCAAAAGGTATAGCACTAAGTAGTTATAACAGATGCCAAGAGTCTCAAATGATTTGTGTCTCTGTCTACAAGAGCTTTACAGTAAAAATCAACAAACATAGCTAATGGATTTGTTTTGGATTTGCTCGCAGAAACACTCGGTCTAAGTGAGGGGTTGTTAATATTTCTGTGGATCTTCAGCATTCTGAATATAGCAGGAATCACCATTTCTTCCACTTTAACAAACTCAAAAACATCATTAGTCATGAACCCTTAGGGCAACAAATACTGTAGATAAAGGTCTATTTTTGTTAAGCCATGTTTATTTCAGTTCTTGACACTTCAATGTACGTAGTAGTGTCATTAAGTAAATCAAACATTTTACTTGCATACATACATATCTCTCAACTTCTCAGTGTGAGAAATCTGGACAAAGCCAACAAAATGGGGGGACAAAGGCCCAAAAACAAGGACATATTTTAAATATTGCTCTTATAAACTTAGAAAGTTGGCAGATTAACAGGGTTTGTTTTAACATATGTTTTCTGAAGGATTTGAAGTCTGTAACTCAAATGTATATCAACACTTAGTGACTTCAATCCTCAGATCATCCCAGTGATTTGCCAGAAAATATCAAATTTTATGAGGAACAGACCAAAAATATGAGCCATAAATCTGGACATTCTTCACAAGTCTGGACAGCTGAGAAGTATGCATACATAGTTCATGACCACAGTACCCCACCCTTGTCAGGTTTCATGACTCTTAGGTCCCTGGTATAATGGTTCTCTCTCAGCTTTCAATAAATTGCCAACAAGCCTTTTAGCTTGTTTCAATAACAATCTAAAGTACTTTTACATATTTTTTTTAAACAGTAACCAAAGGGCAGCTGGGTAGCATGAAAGTACTTTTTCTTTTTAAAGAAACATTTGAAAGGGGTGGCTTGGAATTACTAAACAAAGGCACTGTAAGGTTCAACTGTATAATGTACAATTTTAACTGAATAAGCAGTTGAACAATGTCCTGTTTAAAAGAAGGAATACATTTAAAACCCTTTTAAAATAAAGACATGTGTTCAATTTGAAATGACAAATGACTGTAGTTAAATTCTTTAAAACCATCATTTACTACAATTTTACAAAGTGTGTCATGTGTGGCAAAAGAAAAATCAGAAAACATTCCATTCAGTTCCACTTCTTGTTCCTCCCCTTCCTTGTTCTTTTCAACAATTTGGGGATGTTCTGCTGCATCACTGGGGATGGACTCTCTTGCCCATGTCTCAAGGAGTGTCCCTGGCTATTGAATAAAAAAAAAAACATCAGTCTGTATATTATTAAAAGTTCCTGCCACATGCGTAGTGAAGAGAGTAGAAATTGATTCATGTCTGTTGTCCTGCCCTATATCATTATAGGACTTAAGAACTTTGTTAGCAGTGTATTCCTTTGGGTTTGGATATGCTCTCTTCTCTTCATACTCCTGCTTGTCCCTAAGGAGCTTTTTCTTTTTTCTAATCCTATTTTCTTTCCCAAATTGTCTACCCCGTTAAACAGTTTAAAATATTCTTGTTTATATGTCTTGAAAGATGCATCCATTTCAATACTGTTGTTAAGCTTCAAGATTTCTGATTCCAGGAATTGCATTTTACTTTCACTTCAGAAATCAGCAGTTTCATTAATTCAACGACCATACAGTTAAATAAGTCAAGAAGCTCATGATACAATGGAGAGTTAACTTTAAAGCCAACAGAGTACTTCCAGCAACAGAGCCCTCTAGGGACTCTTTTGCCCTTAATACATTCAGTTAAATAAATATTGTCAAACTATAAGTTCCTGTATTTATTCAAATTCTACTCAAATAACTTAATTTGAGAAAGAACAGTACCATTAGCTGAGGGCTCATAAATCATAAAATCAGGATTTGTATGCCATGTTTTCAAGTTAAAAGATTTACCTTTTTCATTCAGTAATGGAAGAATGGAAAGGTGCTGTGTAGAACAGCCAGGTTGCCCGTTCACTGCAGAATCCAAAAATACATTTGTATCACCCCTGCAGGCTCCAGGAATATATTTAGACAGCTGCTGGATCAAGATAGTTAGATTCCTGAGCAAATGATCCATAATAAACCAAAATTAGTAATAAGCTATGCAAAAAACAAATCCATGGAATTGAAGAACTGCTTCCAGAAAGCTATGCCTTGTGGAATGCAGAGCCAGTAGCTGTAACCTTAATTCCTGAAAGACTGGTGACCACAAAGACATTGGAGGGTAAAATGGAACTCAGAACAGCAACACAACCCCCACCAAACCCCTCCAGTGAACCAAGACAGCTGTAAGATGGTAAAAGGCAGCCAAAAACAATTCACAGTAAGAAAGTGTTTGCTCAATGTACAAATACACAAAAGAACCAGAACAGGTACACTAAAATGTGCTAGTCAAAGGTTTTGACAAAACCATAACATGTCAGGGGTATGTAGTTGCAACACTAAGATGACAGTTTACATTGCAACATGTACATTGTGTCCTGCATTCTATATAGGTAAAATGATTAGGACATTAAAAGAAAGTATATATGAACATGTTTATGAGATCAAAAAATCCAAATTGACCAACTTTCTTTATAAACACACACTTGAATGTCCTGGTTTCAATATATTTTTTTTTATTTTTTGTGATTGATAGAGTTTATGTTTCAGAATGGGGAGGCAATGGTGAATTGTTACTAGAACAAATAGAGCTAAAATTGCAAATAAGACTGAATGCTACTATTAAGCCAGGAGTGAATGAAATGGTTTCTCTTAACAGTGTTCTAAAGTATAGAGCCACTATGTTAGACTAATCATCAATATTTAAAAAATGTTTAATATTTTTGGCTCTGGCTATGTTTGTACCCCATTTGGGAATCAAACAGTGCAGCTTGTGCTGTGAGGTGAATACCTTAACCACTGTACCAATATATGACTGTTAATTGTTACATTTTGATACAAATGCATTTATGTATTAAATCTAGGCTTTTGTTTTTAGTGTTTTAGCAACATGTCACTTTAAAAGTTTGAATTATTTTCTTGATGAATGCTGCATTTTTATTGGATATTGGCTTGTATATAATGACTTGCAGTTTAAGTGTTTTAATATCTCTGATGAAGTCTTTAGACAAGGACGAACGTGCTTAAGTTGATTAAAAGATGTTATTTTATTAGATCTGGTTCTGGTTCCTTTGTGTATTTTTACATTCAGCAAACAGTTTCTTACTGTGAATGTTTTTTGGCTGCCTTTTACCATCTTACAGCTATCTTGGTTCACTGGGGGAGTTTGGTGGTAATTTGTCAATAATTAAAAGAAGTTGCTCTGGGCACCAGAATGGTGCCCATTTTTGCTAATTTACTAATGGCCTGTTGGAAGCACATCTTTTTGATCAGTCACCCATTTTATCATTATGCGAGCTTCTATAAATATTATATAGATGATTTAATTTTATTTGGATTGGGAAATGGGAGGATTTTCTGACATTTTGAAAAACATAAATAGTAGCATTGACTTTTTTGAAATCTACAATCAGTGCAAATGGATCTACAGTTATTTTTTATTAACTATAGATATTGATAATCAGGGTTTTCATAGTTATTCCATAAACCGACTTTTAACAATTATTTACATTATACTAGCATGCACTCCAACTTCATGAAGTGAAATATAGTTAGAGGGCTATTAATACACCTCAGTAAGTTAATTAGTGATAGTGATGACTTTTCGAATGAAGTAAGTGTTTTAATTAAATTATTTGAGAACTGTGGATACCCTAGTATGAAATTATATACCATTTCTGAGGAAGTTATTCAGAAGCACTCAGGTTTTTGCTGATTCTATTGCATGGCGACAAAGCCCAGAATAAAAATTTTAACTCCACAGCTTCATAATTTGTTTGCATTATTTATACACAGAGAAATGGAACAAATTAAAAATATTATCAATACCCATTAAACTATTATTTTGGGTAACAAGGAGTTGGTGAATGCAGTAGGTATTACACTTTACTTATAAAAAATGTGTTAATTTATTTCTGTTTTTTTTATTTGGACTAGTAACATTGTTGATATTTCAAATGCTTCTGGACCCTTTGGTACATTTAGTTGTCAGTCTTCCAAGTATTGTAGAAATATTGTAGTTTAGGCTGAAAGGTGACCACGATAAAATGTACTCGTAGCAGAGATGAGCATACTAGCTGATCCACTCAAAACGACAAAAATCTTAGTTAATAAAAATAAAACTGGTTTATTCAATGAACAAAGGTTAGCGCTTTCACAGATGCTTCTTCAGACTGTTATTTTTCAAAAGCCTTACCAATTAAACCTTTATAGTGCACCTACACATGATGTATTACATTAATCGTGCCAATTAAGGCTTAAAGGTACTACATTGTTATCTATCAATTGTGAACGATGCTTTCACCATCTTATAAAACATAGTATAAATTTATAAAAACATTATTACTAGCAACACACCATTTCATATAAAAACTTTTAGAACATATTGGTACCTATGAATACAACTGCCCGTATTCATTATAAATAACAGTCTAGATAAAACCCATAGTTTCTTTATAAGGCTCCTTTGAGTTCGTAGATATAAAGTGAAATGCCAAACCTAGAAACATAAAATTCTAAATGAATATGATAATATATGGCCTTACTACATTTTTCTCCTGTGATCAAGACCTTACAATGATGGGGTATGTAACAAAAATCCCTAATGTATGTAAACGAACCATCTCCAGTAACCACCGGACTAGGTACATAAGGGACTTATGTGTAGTACCACACTACCAATACTCTATCACTCAATAATATTAAATGATTTATAACTGTTATACATAAAGCTAGTGTTCGAATTATCGAACTAGTCTTATATGGGAGCAAATATATTTCCCATAGTGGATCAAATTAAAATCTATCTTGGAAGCATGCTGGAATCCTAAACTACGGTGTTGCCTCAGCTGTCTTGTGCCAATATTGTACCTTTTATATTAATGGCACTCCATGACTAGTAGTGCTAAATACATGCTCCATCAGTGCCTGCAACATAATGCCTGCATTGCCGCCAGACAACAAGTAGTAGATTAGCTCTCTGAATATTTACCATTCTGCATACTATCCATGCCTATGTCAAGGGCATGGATCTAATTACAATTGTTTAAATTAGCCCAAAAGCTTTCCATAACTAAAGTAAATATAAAAATATATACATTATAAGTTCTTAGATCAATATTATACCTGTTGTGATAGTGGCGCTGCCATGCTTAATGATACTAAATACACGCTCCATCAGCGCCAACAACATAAAGCCTGCATTGCACCACCAGACAACAGATAGCAAAATAACTACCTTGATATTTACCATTATATACACGATCCATACCTATGACAAGGGGACGGATCTAGTTACAAATATCCAAGATGAATATGGATATATACAATATATGTCCTAACTTGCCTCAACTGTCGACGGATTATACAGTAGACATTCCATAAGTCATTACGAGTATATTACCTTGCTAAGAATATAAGATAAAATTAGGTCTTTGCCAACCTCACGGGTTACTGTATCGACCCCCGGTGTCTACCGTTTCATCTCCCACAAAATTGTAACTCCATAATCAATTTAAAAACGGTCGCTACCAATGTACTATTAGCTCTCAAGTTTATACGTGTAACCACAGTTATGTCACATAGAGATATCAAAACCTCCTCTATGTGTATGTATCAAATTGTGTGGAATCAATACAACATAGGTAACTTGAATATTATTTCTCCACAGCTTAACCTGATGGGGTGTTTTCTATCATTGCTGCGATAATGTGATCTTCCAATAACGCAGCTGTATCTCGCATAATGCCCTTAAAATCTATACATTTCAGGACGTAAAGGTTAACCTGTATTTATTCTAATAGCTTGACTGCTTGCTGGATTGTCATTACAAGAATATTAACTAAATAACTCAGCTCAGTCATGATCTTCCATAGATATAGCTATACACTTCATAATGGAGTTACATATAAATTCATTCAAGTATAACCTAACATAATGTACCTATACGTATATATATCGGTAGAAGTGATAAATTGATAATGCACTGATGGAGTGTGTATTTAGCACTACTAGTCATGGAGTGCCATTAATATAAAAGGTACAATATTGGCACAAGACGGCTGAGGCAACACCGTAGTTTAGGATTCCAGCACGCTTCCAAGATAGATTTTAATTTGATCCACTATGGGAAATATATTTGCTCCCATATAAGACTAGTTCAATAATTCGAACACTAGCTTTATGTATAACAGTTATAAATCATTTAATATTACTGAGTGATAGAGTATTGCTAGTGTGGTACTACACATAAGTCCCTTATGTACCTAGTCCGGTGGTTACTGGAGATGGTTCGTTCACATACATTAGGGCTTTTTGTTACATACCCCATCATTGTAAGGTCTTGATCACAGGAGAAAAATATAGTAAGGCCATATATTATCATATTCATTTAGAATTTTATGTTTGTAGGTTAGGCATTTCACTTTATATCTACGAGCTCAAAGGAGCCTTTATAAAGAAACTATGGGTTTATCTAGACTGTTATTTATAATGAATACGTGCAGTTGTATTCATAGGTACCAATATGTTCTAAAAGTTTTTATATGAAACGGTGTGTTGCTAGTAATAATGTTTTTATAAATTTATACTATGTTTTATAAGATGGTGAAAGCATCGTTCACAATTGATAGATAACAATGTAGTACCTTTAAGCCTTAATTGGCACGATTAATGTAATACATCACGTGTAGGTGCACTATAAAGGTTTAATTGGTAAGGCTTTTGAAAAATAACGGTCTGAAGAAGCATTTGTGAAAGCACTAACCTTTGTTCATTGAATAAACCAGTTTTATTTTTATTAACTAAGATTTTTGTCGTTTTGAGTGGATCAGCTAGTATGCTCATCTCTGCTACGAGTACATTTTATCGTGGTCACCTTTCAGCCTAAACTACATTACTTGTGCTTTGCATACTCTTATCGGCCGAAAGGTGTTTACTCTGCTGGGAACTTTTTATTATATATATTCATTGGATTATCTATTGTAGAAATATGCCTAATAGTATTACAGTTGCTGTGAAATCTTCAGGCAGAATGTTAGAAGCAAATAGCAGATATATATCAAAGGATGTGGTTTACTATGCTTATTGTGTTTCATGTCCTGCTCTTTATATAGGAAAAACAAATAGATTTGCTGAAAGAGTATATGAGCATATTTTAGCTATTAAGAATAAAGACATGACATATGCTCTGGCCAGACATACCATTAATTGTGTCTCTTTTAAGAAATGTAATTGTTGTTGTTGTGGATAAATTATTTGAGAATAATCATGGAGGAGACATATACAGTTTACTTGAGTGCAAGGAAACACATTGGTAAATTACCTTAAAAGCAGACAAGTTTCCTGGCTTAAATGAACATATTAGTATAAGATGCTTTCTAAAATTTAATGTAAAACATGGTTTTAAAATTTGAAATTATTTCATTATATTCTAACTATTTTGTCTTTTAATATTTAAGTATATATTTATTTAGATTACTTAGAAATGTAACATAATAGTTTATGCATTTTGATTGGTGGAATCTTACATGTGATCATGATTTTTTTTTTAATTATCTTTTCACTTTTTGTGTTGGTCTGATGAAGTGTGTACTATTAAATGAATAAAAGAGCTCATCAAACTGTATGGCCATGCTTTTGTCTGTGATGATTCTCTTGTTATAAAAATGCATTTTTCATTTGCTTTTTAAATGTTTATTAGAGCTTCAGAATGCTGTATTTGGTTTTTATTTTTATAGACGATTCTATTCCTAAATTTAGATCATAAATTATTTCCATTGCAAAGTGCACAGTCACTCTCATTTGAGGAAGCATTATTCTCAAGGAGCTATTGCTGCAATCCACACCTGCTATGCATCTGTTAAGGCCTCTTCTTACAAATACCTGAATCTTAACAGGAATCACGTCTATTCCAAAATCTCACTCTCTCCAGTCCTCTGCTGCTTATTCCCTCAAACTGCTTCTGCAAAGGATTTTTGAATTTGACACAGTCCCTGATATCACTTCCACCTGCTGACTACTGCTGAACTTCTCAAACTCTTCTCCATTTTGACTGCTGTTTCTTCCACTGTTGAACTAAAACAAATGTGGGATCCATTCAGTTTTAAAGTGAGCTCAAGATCAATAGTAAACTCACCAGCATCAACCAAGTCATTATCCTTCTCAGTATGCAGAACAATATTAGACCACAGTTGGTCACTGTTTACTTCAGCAGGGTCTGTAGCATCCAGCAACAACATTTGCTGAGTACTAAGTCCACTGGAATCGATCAGTGTAACTACAATTTTATCTTCAACCAGCATTTCACTATGATTCACCTTCCTCTTTCTCACTGTTACTATAACATCTCTTCCTGATATCCCAGCAACAAGACTAGGCGGACTTTCCTGGCGTATAGACACATTTCCTTAAAAAGAGTATAAATATCATATCAGATTTCCCCTGTCAATAAGCCACAGGTGTAGTGGAACTAACCTGGTCAACAAAAATAAATATATGTAAATAAATCCAGAGCAGTTTCTATTGTCTCTTATAGGCCAAGCCCTGCTGTGCACCATTATTTTTTTTGGTTTAGTCCAGGTGCTTTTCTTTCAAAGCACAAAGAATTTTACAGTTTGCTGTAGCTCCATCCATTGGATGTAAATGTTTGTAGAATGTGTGTAAGAAACTAAATACAGGATATGCTGAAAGATTTTTAAAAGGCATTGTTATGTTTGGCTTCCTAACTTACAACTGAGTCCTTGAATGTTGAATGACATATTGTTACTCAAAAGGAGTCAAGCATCCTGCTCATTGAACACTGAAGATATCACCTAAAGGATGTAGATAGTAAAATCTTAAAACCTAAATTATACAATAAAGGCTCATTACTATTGAAAAACAATCGCACTCGTTGGACAACCAGTATGCCTGTTGTAAATCGAGCATACACCAGTAGAAAAAAGTCTTGCTGCTGAAGTACCATTGAGCAGCCAGACTTTCTACTGGCATATGCTGAGAGACAGAGTAACGTATAACAAAAATCAGGTATATTCTGCAAAATTAACAAGGAGAAACCTACCTAATTTTCCTTATATATTTGCACTGTCCCTTGTAAATCTTTATTTTTAAAGCATGGGAACATAAGTCCCATATGCATGCACAGTACATTTGTTTAATTTCTCCAAGTCTTTTGGATTTCTAGTACCATTACAAGAATGAACCCCATTCCTAAGTCAAATTATGGTTAAAGTTCATAAAAGGAAATATTGTTTCAATATTTAATATTAGCCTAAAGCACTCTTTGCAGTACTCTCAATGTGCCCAGAATGTATCAGTAGCATATCTAAATACAACTGTTAATTCTATTTTATGAGACCCATTGCTCCTACTACTATTGGAACTGTTTGGGTATCCTTCCTCCATATTGCCCTCATTCCTGCCTGCCAATCCTGGTATTTTATGACTTTGTGTCTCTCTGTACATAAGACACTATAATCACTGAGTGTAGCAGTTTCAATGATCAATGCTACTTTTGTCTTCTGTTCAAGGTCTAGTATGTCTTGTTTTCACATCTATTTATTAAACTGCTTGCAATGTGTGATCCCATGTGATATAAGCTTCATCATTCTCTATAATGCTTTGTGGCTTATGTTTCCAATGCTCTTCAGCTGCTTCAGTATTGCAATGTTTGCACAATCTCCGATGCAACAGCCTTGCCACATTATTATGACTCTAAGTATACAGGCCCTCTGCCATTAGTGAAACAAGATGTAGGTTGCCACCTTCCTTCATTACTAAAACTGGAGTAAAGCCACACCCCTCGCGTCACCAGTAACCCCACCACCCACCCCCTCTCCCACCCACATTCCACCCATTTTGTGATGTCATGGTGACATCACTCGACGGGGGTTGCACTCTTTTTTCGTTCCTGCTGCCTAGTTTCAGCTGAGTTACTATGCTTTTCTGTAAAAAAAGCATAGTTAATCAGCCGATTTACAAACTCCGATAGTCTGTTTCCTTTTTGAAACAGAATACCGGAGTTTGTACAGTGTTTTCCGGACTACTGGAGAATCAGTTTGATTTCCGGATAGTCCGGAAAAAAACAGAGGGGTGGCAACCCTAACAAGATGCACGAGTGTTTCCAGTTCTGTTTTACAAAACCTGCATTTGGTATCATACAGACTTCTGAATGGTGATCTTTGGCTGGCCTACAACATATCCCTGGACTAAAACATTTTGCATATCCGCAAAACAGACAGCATCAGAAGTACTAAATTGAAAGACCTAATTTTTGTTTGTGACATAAATACAACATGTTGGAAAGACAGATATACTTTTCGGAGAATTTCCCTTCTCTAGAACAGGCTCCCCATCCATAGGAAGCAAACTTTCTCCTTATCCCTATTTAAGTGCAACTTGGACCTATGGATGGGTAATTGGAAATTCAGCCCTGGTCTGCCTCCTATGTCTCTGATGGACAGAGGCAGTCAAATAAATCACCCATACATAAATCAAATGTGTGGGTCACTTTTGGGTTGCATGGCTAGGCTTATAAGGGACCTATTGGTCAATAACCAAGTACACACCTATTAACCTGTAAGAAAGGTAAACCATTTTTTAGATAATGTAATTGTATTATAACAATAATCCACTCCTGTTTGTGGGTATATCACGATTTACCCACTGTTGGCCTTGTTTAAACACTTGGGTTTTGCCCTTGTGATGAAACACATTGGTCATCAGTAAATACTAATATACCCATGCACAGTCATGTATTTTTGCTTAGACACAGCATGTTAGCACTGGTTAAGGGAAACCTTGACATCCACTTTCAGAGACTTGCTCGTTGGTACAGTGATTTCCATAACACGGTAGAGATGCTGTTGTCCAAAGTTCAGATCCCTCATTTCAGAGCCTTGGACCTGCTTGACATTATGGTTGCAGTTATGGTACTTTGAATTTCACACTTTTGCTGGTTTGTTATACTTCCTGCCTGATGTCACGTATCTGTGTAACTTGCTGTCCCCTAGGCATTTTCTTTAACAGTCGCTAAGTTGGATGTTTGACCACTTTTGAGTGACAATATGCTGTTCTATGTTTGAGAACTCGATTGTAAGTTAGGAAGACATTACGTTTTTCTCATCATCCATCATAAATGAGCTCAACAAGAGGATGAAGCCATGACACAGTAATGTATGCCGATTTAATATGCCCCCTATCATTTTTGTGTATCCTTTTTTCTTATAAAACAAGCAGTTTTATTTAAATTTATAGTTAAGCACTTTATTACAGGTAAATACAAGTGTTACTAAACATAAAATTAGAACTGGGTATGAAATAGTAAACTGTTAAAGCTATAAATGAAAACGAATGTATAATTTCATAGTGTAATACAGAACTATTCTTTCTGCATCATATTACATTACCTTTTTATTAATATCTCTTTGCTATTCTCTTCTGCATTTCTGTGTACTTTTCAGTATATTTATGTGAAGATGAGTACAAAACTGGACACGACCACCACGAAACAGTAAAAGGCCAGTCTTTATTAAAAATAATAAGCGCTTTCTCGTGCAAACCTAGCACGCTTCATCAGATCTTACTATAGCTGCCAAAACTACACATCTAAATACAAATACATTTAATTGAATAATTGCAACAATTAATCAACAAGTAAAACCTTAAAGCAATAAACTCATGTACTGCAAAAATGAAATAAGACCAAAACTAAAACTCATGAATTGAACATGCAAACTTTCAAATTTATAAAATAAAATAAAATGAATCTACTTCCCATAAATATATCTAAAACATCAGCAATAATAAATATGCAACATTACATCAATCATAATGAATGAATATATATTAAAAATGATAATTAAAAATGTATTAACTAACAACGCTGGGATTCAGTGTCTAGTATTTACGAGCCTCCAATACCGGCTTAATATTGATATGTACATTCAATCCTGGTTCAACATGAGCCCTTAATTTAAAAATCCAAGAGAGTTCAACATATTCCAAATAATTCATGTTATTGCCCCCTCTGACATTTCTATTCACCAGCTGTAGCACCCTAAATCTAAAGCTATGGTTAGGATACTCAACCACATGTTTAGCCAGTGCATTACGTAAGTCCTGTTTATTTATATCATAAATGTGATTATAAATTCTATCCTTCAATTTCCTAGATGTAATCCCCACATAAAATGCAGTACAATGTGTGCATGTTACTAAATATATCAGGTTCGCGCTACTACAACTGGCATAAAACTTGGGTGTAAAAATATATTCAGTGGTTGGATGTTTAAAACTCTGTTCCTTCACTATAAACTTACACATCTTACAATTGTTGCAACTATATGTACCTAACTTATTTGTCCGGGAAATGTCCCGTCGTACATATGAATATTCTTTGCATAAAATCCTTTTTAGACTCTTGCTGTTCCTATAAGTAAATTTGGGAGTAGGTCCTACTATACTCAAAACTTTAGAATCAATTGTTAATAGCTGCCAATTAATTAATAATAATTATTAATTAATAAATACCCACCATACTTAGGGATAGTTATCAGTTAGTTAAAGAACTAACTACTTTTACTGATGGAAGTAGGAATCCATCTTTTCTTCTGGTGACTCTAGATGTTAAAAATCTATTTACATCTATTCCAAATTAATATGGTGTTGAAGCAGTAAGGGAGTTGTTATGTTTAGCCGAAGACATTGATACTAATGAAGAAGTTCTTGTCTGCACATTACTTGAGACTGTATTAAACAACAACATTTTAATGTATAAGGACAGACTATTTGCACAGAAATGGGGGGGGGGTTGCCACGGGCACCCCCTGTGCAAATTCCTATGCAAATTTGGTAGTTAACTATTGGGAAAGGAAATTCCTTTTTGACAATACTTCTTTTGCACAGATGATTTTCTATAGGAGATTTGTAGATGATGTGCTACTTTTCTGGAAGGGTAGTGTGGATGAGCTCAAAGCCTTTATTTGTTATTTGGAAACAACGACGAGTTTTCTAAGGTTTACCCTGGATTTTTCATATAATCAGGTTGATTTCTTAGATATTAGTATAATTAAGGACCATAGTGGTAATATTTCCACATCTCTATTCAGGAAGTCATGCTGGAAGAATACATTACTACACTATACCAGCATGCACCCTAGGTTTGTCTTCCCCAATATCGTCAAGGGACAATGCATTAGAATCACTAGAATTTGCAATGATCCTGTAAACATGCAAACTGAATTAAATACCATGCATACTTTATTCACTGATAGAAGCTATAATAGCACCATGGTGGATAAAATTCACAATATTGTTTTAGATGGATTGACTTCTAAGAATAGCGGTATGAACGCCAACTACAGGAGATATCCACAATGTCAGGCTCAAGTTACTTTCTCAACCAGATACACTAATGATAACAATAGAATAGTTAACATTATTAAGAAAAATTGGCAGCCATTAACAATTGATTCTAAAGTTTTGAGTATAGTAGGACCTACTCCCAAATTTACTTATAGGAACAGCAAGATTCTAAAAAGGATTTTATGCAAAGAATATTCATATGTACGACGGGACATTTCCCGGACAAATAAGTTATGTACATATAGTTGCAACAATTGTAAGATGTGTAAGTTTATAGTGAAGGAACAGAGTTTTAAACATCCAACCACTGAATATATTTTTACACCCAGGTTTTATGCCAGTTGTAGTAGCGAGAACCTGATATATTTAGCAACATGCACACATTGTACTGCATTTTATGTGGGGATTACATCTAGGAAATTGAAGGATAGAATTTATAATCACATTTATGATATAAATAAACAGGACTTACATAATGCACTGGCTAAACATGTGGTTGAGTATCCTAACCATAGCTTTAGATTTAGGGTGCTACAGCTGGTGAATAGAAATGTCAGAGGGGGCAATAACATGAATTATTTGGAATATGTTGAACTCTCTTGGATTTTTAAATTAAGGGCTCATGTTGAACCAGGATTGAATGTACATATCAATATTAAGCCGGTATTGGAGGATCGTAAATACTAGACACTGAATCCCAGTGTTGTTAGTTAATACATTTTTAATTATCATTTTTAATATATATTCATTCATTATGATTGATGTAATGTTGCATATTTATTATTGCTGATGTTTTAGATATATTTATGGGAAGTAGATTCATTTTATTTTATTTTATAAATTTGAAAGTTTGCACGTTCAATTCATTAGTTTTAGTTTTGGTCTTATTTCATTTTTGCACTACATGAGTTTGTTGCTTTAAGGTTTTACTTGTTGATTAATTGTTGCAATTATTCATTTAAATGTATTTGTATTTAGATGTGTAGTTCTGGCAGCTATAGTAAGATCTGATGAAGCATGCTAGGTTTGCACGAGAAAGCACTTATTATTTTTAATAAAGACTGGCCTTTTACTGTTTCGTGGTGGTCGTGTCCAGTTTTGTACTCATCTTCGTTTTAGTTTGGGATTACGACCTTTGGACGGCTACCGGATTATTTGCTGCTATATTTATGTGTACTTTTTAAATGACAAAGCTATAGAGTGTTTTCCATACAAATGGTGCATTATCAGTCTTTACTAGTTGTAGTCCATATTTCTGTTGATTTTGCTCAGAAATGTGTTTTTCTGTGTAGTACTCTTTTTATGCAGTAGCTACAAGATCTTTAAATCTTTGTAACCTTTTCCTTTGTAACCTTTGTTAGGTATAACTGTGGTGTTCTGTTGACAATACAGTATCTCACATCTGCTTCCATGAGAGCCACAAAAAGTTTGCAGCCATTATCTGAAACTCAATTTTTTTCTTCTGCCAGTAAGCTATGAAAAATATGTGCACTCTATTTCACTTTTGTTTTTAAGGTACTTATTTTGTGCAGTCAGCTTTCTTTTCTTTGAGGAGTAAAGTTTGACAGACTCTTAGTTTTCCACCTTTGGCTGACAAAATTTATTGATTCAATTCTGGAAGTCAGTGTAGGTGTAAAATAGGGTTACCACCTGTTCCTCTTTGCCCATGACAGTCCCAGTCTGAGCGGGTGTGTCCAGTGGAGAAGAAATGAAAAATAGCAAATGTCCTAAGATTTTAGGACAAAAAATATTTCTTAAGTTTTCTTTAATAGTAGCATAAAACAAGTATTTTGTATCTGAAACACCTAAATAATACTTGAAGCAGCATGAGCAACTTAACGCCACAATAATAAGCTTTTATTCTGGAAAGAAAGTGAAGTCCAGCCCTTTCCACTGATGATAGATCTGATTTATCCTGCAAAATGTCAAGTTTCCACAAAAAAATTCTAACTTTGGGCATTTGAAAAGGTGGCAACCCTGGAATAAAAGCACACATTTCTGTTGAAACCTATATCTTTAAATTGTAAAAGATGTTTTATTTTAAAATATATTTAACTTAATAAATCTTTGTTTGGTATGCACCTACTATTTTTTGGACAATAGTTAACAGGTAACCAGCTAAATGACTTCTGTATAGTGCAAGTTTGTTTATTTATATGTTTCTGAATGTTTTCTATCGGGATAACTGCATTGGAGGTCGGATACATGTATTTATTTATGTGTATATGTATGTATGTATTTATTTGCTTCTGTCTACGAATTAAGTTGCTATAGAGTTTCTATTTCTCAGCATGTCACTCAGTCAAGTTGGGAGTTGCGTGGGAATTACAAAAGGAAAATTTCTTGAGTGAGCATATGCAAGTGATCTTTTTTAAAGGCCCGGCTTTTAACATTACTGTTAACTTGCTTGACAGGGGCACTGGGAACTAACTTTGGGCGGTATGATGCCAGGGAATCTTCTTGGGTTAGGCTTATTTAGGCTCCAGGGCCGTTAGCCTAGTACACACCTATGAACCTATATGTGGAAGGTGTCAGCATTGCTTAATCAATTTTCTGTGATGTTACAGATGCTATAATGAACTGAAGGCATAAAGCAAACAACTCACGTTTGAACTGGGTTATTGATCACTTGCACGCACATGTTTATCTTGTCTACTGAGCGGTACCCCGGTCTCTTAAATCACAAGCATATCAATAAATCCGCTATCCATTTGCAACTGTACATCAGTTCTGAGCTTCCTTGTCAGAATTATGAATACGTATTTTCATCCGATCAACTGTAAAGTAGTATAATTAAGCCTTAACTGTAATCAAACTTGCAAAAAAAAATTAGTAGAATTTCCTTTTGAGGTATAAAAATAGTCTTATGTAAGCTAAATAAATAGCTGCGTAGGAAGGCTGCACTATTGCTTGTGGAAAGATTTATGCCCTTAATCTGCTGATAGCATACACCAGAATTTCTTAGTGCGGACAGAATTCAGTGCGCATTAATAGAATTTGACAGGTAGAATTTGACAGCCATTAAATTAAAGTGTTATTATTTTGTGAATACCAATTCATCTTATTCAGATAATTCTGTGGGGGTCATGTGCCAAATATACCCTTTCTAAGTGAATGAGTCATTAGGAGTTTGTACTATATAGAAATACCCAAAGAGTCCATTATTATTTGCACAAAAACTTCGAGTGAAGGGAAATCCAGTGGTGACGCACTACACGTTTACTGAAGAGATAATCCCCCACCCCACTTAACAATGAGATTATATTTTTCTTGGTTTAGGTACATACTTCTCAGCTGTCCTGGGTGTCCGAGGACGTCCTGATTTGGACTTTCGTTTTTAAAAGAGACGTTTATTAAAGTTTTTAATGCGTTAAAAGAACATCCACATCGACGTAATGATCTACTACCCAACAACAAAAGAGAAGTATATCTTCCATCGTATACAGTATATACAAAACTGCAGACAGTAAACTCTGTATACAAAACATACCGCCACTCTTTAAATTTTAGCTCAGTTCATCTTAATCCCTCCTAAAACCGGTGACGTTTTGAGAACATTTGGTGAATTAAACTTAATAAATAACTACAATAATTAGAGTTACAGCCCTCGTTTATTTCAAAAATGTGTATCCGTTCACATTCTCCTATTCTGTTAATGTCTTCGCTAACAATGCTAATATTTTAAAATGTTCCCTGATTGTCCCCGATTATTTCTAGATTTGTATTTTGTTGAGATTTCCCAGTTGAGAGCTATGCCTGGGCAAGATGCAAAGAGCTGCATAATAAAGTGAAATCAGCAAAAAGTATTGCAGGACTGCTTCGTTTTTTTTTTTTTTTTTTTTTTTTTTGTAAGACACAGTGCTAAATCGTGGAATTTTCTGTCTTACCACTAGATGGCGAAGAGAGCACACAACCGTCGCTCCTGCAACATAACCCGGTTTTAAAGAGATGTAGACATGGGAAAAGTAAACTACAGAACACCTATTTAATGTGTAAAAGTACTGGAGAGTAATTATATGGAGAAAAGACAAGCTCATTCACCTGTTGTATAAGAACAGAGGAAAGCTCCTTTGTGCATACCATTAACACATAGCTGTCATGCAGACCTCTCAACCAATCGGGGGCAAAGTTCAACAGAATCAGGGACAAGTCAAGAAAAAATCAGGGACACTTTTAAAATATTAGTGCTATTAACTTGAAACATTGACAGAATCAGAGCATATGAATTAATACACATTTTCTGAAGTAAAAGAAGTCTATAACTCTTAATTATTGTCATTATTTATTAAGTGTAATTCACCACCTTTCCTCCAAAAGTCACTAGTTTTAGGAGGGATTAAGAGGGACAGAGCTAAAATTTCAGTCAAAATCAGGGACAGTTGAGAGGTATGCCTCATAACGTTTTCATATGGTTTATCTTCCAAAGACAAAAGATAAGTCTTCTCTCAGTCTCTTAGCATAACAAATGCGGATTGAGCCAAACATAATGTTGGGGGGGGGGGCTCATAAATAGCGACAGGTTTTAAATATTGCGCTTACGAACTTAGGAAGTAGCTAAAAATAACTGGTTTTACATTAGCGTACATTTTCTGAAGGATTTGAAGCCTACGACTCAAATGTATGTCATTATTTAGTGACTTTAACCTTAGTGATTTGCTAGGAAATAAAACACAAATTTGATGAACTGTCCAATGATGTGGGCATTCTGCGAAAATCTGTTGTCCAGATTTTCGCATAATGCCCGAATTTTTGCCTCATATTTTGATCTCTTACTCATAAAATTGTAGTTTTCTGGCATATCATTGCCAAATCATTGAGGATTGAAGTCACAAAATAATTACAGTCATTTGAAATTTAGACCTCACTCCCTTTTGAAAATCAGTGTTAATACAAAACCTGCTATTCTATCAACTTTCTAGGCTTGTAAGAGCAATATTTAAAAATTGTCCCCATTTTTGGTCCTTCGCCCACGCGTTGTGTATGACTTTGTCCAGATTTCTTGCTCTAAGAGGTTGAGAGTTATGAATTGTTTTTTTTTTTTTTTTTTTTTTGATAACTTACAGAGATGTGGCTGTCGAACGACTGAGTCACTGAAATAACTGCGTACAAAAACGAATAACCACATATAATTTAATCGTCTGTAAATGTATGTACAGTAAGAAACTGCATGATTGTGGACTGCAACTGTAGCAGCATTGAGTTTATCCAGAATTTTTTACGTGTCGTATGTTCACCAAGGGGTCTGATAAATCCAAATTAAGATTTTTCATTTATGCTGCTCGGAATCCTAATCAGCTATTTGGTACTGTCTCTACGGATGGCCAGAGCAGCAACCTGAGGTTGGTACTGTTTTCCCAATGCCTCTGTCGACATTAACAGCACTTCACTGTCGTCGGGGATTTGCAGGGAGTTAATTAATTAGTAGCATGAATCTTACTTCCTCTCAGTTTCATTTACATTAAAATGATGAAAATCGTTATAATGTGTGACCATCATGTACCACACTTCACATGACCCATGAACTGCAAAGAAATAAGTGTGCTGCTGCGGAGCACTGAAATTAATTTCCCACAGCAGCAAGACACTTGCTTTCCATTTTCGGGGAAATTATTAGTAAAACCCCGGATTTTTTTTGAATCCCTGCGCATTGGAAAATACTGGGTTTTAGTTGAATTTTACATTTTTGGCTAAATCACTCATTCAGCACCTGTTTGTCGTTTCATATTTATTACTTATAGACGTGCCAGCTTGCTTTACTAAGTGTTCTGTGTCTAGTGTCTGTTTTAATTTTGCACGTATTAAGATACACAAGAACATCATCGTGAAATCACAAAAATGGCAGGAAACTTGTTAGTAAAGTCCGGGTATAATTTTTCTTGAAGATGAAATTGAACTGCTTTAAGAGCCGTAACTCAGTGCCCCTAGTAAAGATAACAGTAAACAAGTAGTGACAGGAATAACAGCACCATGTGTCTTAGGTCTCATCATTTTGTCACCGCGATAACAAATTAACTCTGATAATCAGAATGAATGTGGTTGTAGTATAATTTGGAGGAAGTAGCTGCTTAAATTAATAGACATAGGTCTGCCTTACATGTTAGTGGAACTGGTATCCTAAAAAAGCATGACTCAAATCTCACCCTAATTTTCATATGAGAAAAGTTGCTTTTCTGCAACAGGTTGAGTACAGCTGTCTTATTTCAGTCGTTGATATGAAAAGAAAAAAATGCTATTAAAAAGTCCAGATTATTGGGCATTTCTTAAAGCTGGTTGTGTTGTTTTCTCTGAACAAGCAAAAGGTCCGAGCACATACATTCTCTTACATAGTAGGTGTAAAATATATGCATACAGTTAGTAGTTTACGTTTTACCATGAAAAAAATCCTACATCCAGTAGTCAATATTATAAGGAAATTAACGGTCTCGAACTGAAAAAGAAAGATGAGGTGTGTGCGACAGTGTTAACTTTAAGTATTTGCAATATTTTTTTCTCGTGGACACTGAATTTCTTTCTTTTTTTAAACTGGGAAATAATAAAATAAAATATATAGACAGAGGTAGGAAATGAAAAAAAGAAATTTGGAAAGGGAACTACCAAGTTCCAGGGGGAAAAAAAGAAGTATAAATACATGTATCTTAAATGTAAACATGATTGTTCGCCTTATTTATAGTTCTGTACTTAAATCCTGTTAACTGTGTGGGTATATATATTCGGTACATTAAAATTATAACACCAAAGACATTAAGACAATTCCACTTTAAACCATTGGGGTATAATTCCTGGAACTTCAACTCCTATAAAAAAGTATTGCAGTTTAATAACAGTAAAACAGTGTCTCTAGTTGTGTTAAGCGGTGGTATGTGAAAAGACAAAATGAAAATGGAGCAGGAACCCATTGTGAATGACCTAAGCAATGTGCCTGGTTAGTTAGTTAGTTAGTTAGTTAGTTAGTTAGTTAGTCGGTTAGTTAGTTATGCTCTCTCTCTCTTTCTCTCGTTGTCTCTCTCTTTGCATATTGAGTGAGGAATACAGCAGAGTTAAGTACAGTCAGATGCTTTATAAACGAGTGCAGTTTATTCAATGTATTTGCAAAACAAACAATAACAACCAAAGCCTGCCACCTTAACTAATTATACCAAATTTAATTTTAACACATAGGTCAAGTGGTCAACTATGCTTTTAAGACTGGTGGCTGCGTGACTACCTATGTAAATGATTTAATCGCCTCTTATATTTGATATATACATAATGTGCATCAAACAAATAAAATACTGAAGATGCACTCGATAACTAGAAAACAAAAACCTTCGTTTAGGTGTCTATCCTTTGCAGTCTTTTGTATAGTTGCATGTAGATGTGTCAGTTACCCTGTATCGAAATTTGGAAGCTACTCTGAAGGATTAGCTCGCTGATAAGTTATGAACTGTTGACAAAGGTGTTCTGTGCTGTGTAAGAGACTCCTTGATTCTAACCGTCTAATTCCATGCACTTATAATTTATCTCTAAACAGATAAGCCACCGGTTGCCCTCAAACAGACTTCTTTCAGGCACTGACAATGCTGTAATAGCAGCGATGGTCAGTTTTAGCTAAACACGAGAACAAGGATATTACTGAGGGGATTGGTGGTTAAGTGACTGCAGCTTGGAAACAGCAGCAGACCACCCAGCTGGTCCGCCTCACCCCGGGAATTAAGTCCATACCTCCATCAGTATGGCAGGTCAGCACTGAATGTAGCAAAACTGGAAAGAAAGAAGTGCATTGTACTTTCCCAAACAACACGTAAAGTCGTAGTGTTATCCCAAATGTGTGACTGCAATTTATTATCACATAAAAGTAATTTGTTTGCTATATGTAGTTTCAGCTGTATGTTTTAATAGCTTAAAACAAGTATGCCTTTATTCAGGATCATGTATAATTTGTGCTTCTCATTAGGAAAACAAACAAACTTACATGTTGTTGGCGTCAGAAGGCATTTCAGCTGGTCATAAAGGAAGTCATACTTATCTCTTAAGTGCAAAGTTTTAATTTGTGGTAGTACAGTCGAAAGAGGTTTAATCAGATAATTCCAGTGACAATGATGTCAAAGAGGCACACACACACACACACACACACACACACACACACACACACACACACCGCAGTGCTGTCCTGAGACTAAATGACAGATATACTGCACTAACTAACGTTTTGTTTAATAGGTATTAAAAGACAGAGCCTTCCTCAAGTTAAAACATCTTGTACCACTGATTGTATCGCTATATTTTCTTTTATTGATTTCTGTATATTAGAACAGGCTAATGAAAAAAGTCAGATGCTCAACTCTTTGACTGAAAAGAGATGTAGTCTAAAACATATTATTACAGTTTGGCCTTATCTTAGAATTTCAGACGACTTTGTCAGAACAGATGCATACCTGCAGAGATACAGTCAGAAATGTATATTTTGTACTCTGACGTTATACGTTTATCCTTATCACCCTGTAGCGATTTTATTTCTGTCATTTAAAATTGTATCCGGTCCTCAAAATGTTGCCCCTGTGTACTTAAAAAAAGCACTCGTGGTTTTCTGCTATCACTTTTACCCCCCCCCCAAAAAAAAAAAAAACGTTACTTTTAGAGGTGCATTCCTGTTAGGTGAATGTAAGCAAGTATGTTTTATGTAGCCCTTTACAGCAGATACTAGTTCAGACAGATGTAAACATTTAGTGCTCATGGAGTCACAATGTTTCTGAGAGTTGCTCACTAAAATGTATTCATCTGAGTACCCAAAGCATGCTTTGCTACAACTCTTGTATACCAGGCAACGAAGTGATACCCAAAAAAGCTGTTTCTAGTTTGAGGTTCAGTCACTGATACAGAGTGACATTTACCATCCGTAATTCAAACAGACTAGCACAATTTTACTGTTATTTTAAAATACCTATAAAACGCAAGCAACAAATAAAGAAACGTGTCACAAGTTATGTTTTTCGTTTTAATTTTGAAGTTGCAACTATCGAAATCCACGTTTCGATCATACCGTAGTTAATACAAAATACCATTTTCTTGAATGTTATATAATTTGGATTCTATATCTGCAACCCTAACTCAAACCCAGCTCTAACTTACTAACTTAAAATATTACAATGTTACAGAATTTACCAAAACGTTATATCACCTGCCTTTTATTTGTTAATAACATTTGATTAAGAATAATCTGATGATGGTGAAGACGAGTTAAAAGCAAGTTAAAGGGTTGTTTAAGAAAGGAAAAGTAAAAAGTGAGGAAGAAATCAGGAAACTGTTCAACTTGAATAAGCAGACCTGTGCATAGCGCCCAACCAAAATGTAGAACTGTGTCACATAATGTGGGACAAATGTGCAAAACGTGGAGCGCTTACTAATAGATTCAAATAGAAAGCACCAAGTGATGGTTAAATATGTTACTTCATGCTTATAAAATTTGATGAATTAACACGATTCAGTATATTACTAAGCATAAAGATTATTTAAAGTGTTAATAACACTGAACCTGTGACAGACCCTTCCAATGTGGAACTGCGAGGCACATGGACTTTTTTAAGACTCAGAATGAGGAATGTTTCTCGTAATGAGGCACATTTGTCACGTATGGGCCTGGGCAAGTGCACCATCCACTTAACTTCTATTATGTTGCTCATCTAGAATGAGTTTTTTTTTTTCACTAATAGTACAGGTAAGGTATATATTACATTTAGAAGGCTCTGTGTGTTATGGGCTGTCTCGTTTACCACCTAGTCGATGATACCTCACTATTTGCACGGCATTGCAATAAGCAAATTGTTAAATTGTTCAGATCTTAAATAACTTACTGGTCCATATAAACTAGCGGGCGCTTAAATTACTGGTTTGGAACACATGGAATTAAACGGTTTCTACAACAATTAACATAAAGCAGGGCTGCCAGCCCCAGCAAGATTAACCTCTGTAATATACAAAATGAAAAGATGAGCATGTCGTGTTATGACAATGAAGCGGAACTGAAATTAAACTTGTTTATTTTATGATTCAAGTAAGATCATTGCTTTGAAGGCATCAAGGACAAATCCCAACAGAATCAGGGACAGGGACATATCTAGAAATAACTAAGAACAATCGGGGACACTACTAAAATATTAGTAGCACACATTTGTTGTACTGACATAAAAGGAGAACGTGAATTAATACACCTTTTCAGAAGTAAAAAGTCTATAACTAATTATTGACATAATGTATTAAATGTAAATCACCTTTTTCCAAAAGTCGTCAGTTTTAGGATGGATTAAGAGGGAGAGGGCTGACATTTGAGTCAAAATCATAGACGTCCCTGAAAATCAAGGGCAGTTGAGGGGGTCTGAATTTAGCTTTTCTTCTGGTAAGCTCGTTTGTCCGTGCTCTCTGCAATGATGATTTTGAATGCATCCAGTTTGGTGCTGAATTGGTTAATTGCACCGGGAAGTACAGCAACTTCCAAAGATTCAAGAAAATGGAACATTTGACAAAGGCCATTGACCAATCAGAGAACGAGAGCCCCTGTGCTCGCTCCGCCCAGTCCGCGCCGCTGGGCAGAAGCTGTCACTCACAGGTAGACCTAGTAACAGTATTGTGGGACCGGAGAAGTAAAGCTCAGAGAAAGCTCGGGGAAGCTCTGTAGGGTGCAGCCCGATCGATAAGGAGCTTCTCTGAGAAACATAAGTTTGGATTTTAGTAATGCGATTCTTAGCCTGTTAAAAGCTCGCACAGGAAAGGGAGAAACTCTGGAAAATAGTGCATTTTCGTAGAGGATAACTTGGCAGTTAGGGTGTACTTTCTACAGTCGTCCAGGAGCTAAGATGGCTGTTCGAGGCAACAACTTGACACCTTTCTCAATCCAGGCGATCCTGAATAAGAAAGAGAGCAGCAGACCTACTAAAGGTGTTCCTTGCTGGAAGTTATTTGGTGCCATGGAAGTGACGCCGCAGGGCTTCTCGTCTCCTTGCAAATCGAACGCGGAAACCAAACTTCGGTGTGATGAGCCCCAAGTCTGGGATTCAGACTCGGAAAACGATGGGGTACCACCGCCTCATGGAGACCTGCATAAACCACGGGAGAGGCCATTAATCTCGGCTACTTTGCTAGAACATGGACGAGACATCAAAGAAGAAGACAGTCAAGTCTTCAGTGACAGCGAGCTGTCAGCAGGCATATCAGGTGAGAAGTAATGGTGTCATGGTCCACTTAGTAAAATTGGGAGCTTGCCTTCATTCCGGATAGTCATTTGTTTCAACCTTCTATTATAGTCTTAGTATTCTGTCGCTAACTTTTGAAAAATGAAGCTGTAGAACATGGACTTCAGATGTATTAGAAGTTGATAAATTCTGTATAAAAGCTGCCTGCGTGTATCTCACAGTGATTTTTGCCTACCAGTTAATCCAGATAACAACAAGCCACTTTACTTTGCTCCAGTTTAACTGTTACAAGCTGACAATTTGTCAAGGAATAATACTAATAATATCTAATAAAAGATGATGCAAAACACCATTTTCAATGGCAAATCCGGAACAATAATTGGTTAATTGACTTGCACAGAGTAAACACATTGTGGCTGAGAAACTCAAACCCTCGGCTACAAGAAGCAGTGATAGTATTTATGTATGTATATATTACGTCTGCGGATGTGTGTTTATATAGTATGCATAAATAGACGTTAAACGCTAATCCACATGGATAATTGTCAGGTTCAGCCCGAGGTTACAAATTGTTTGAGTAATCGCAAGGATTAAGAGAGAATTAGTATGATGTAAAATGTTATATACCGAGGCAGCAACAAGTGGTATTTGGGGGACAATATATATATATATATATATATATATATATATATATATATATATATATATATACACACGATTCGCTGAGAATCAAAATCAATCCAAGATTATTATACGCCCACCTGTATTATGAATCCCAACTCACAAGGTAAATAAATAATATACGTTAAATACAGTAATATATTTTATTATTTTAATTTATATGTTTTTGTGGAAAAAAATAATTCAATAAAAATACTTGAAATACAAATATACTTGTCAAACAGAAGATACTCAAATCAGTGTTAAACGTATAGTAACTTAATATCATTCTGTTTCACTGCATAGACACCGGTTCATTTCTCCCATTTCTTCATATAAGGTGTTACCTATTTACCCACACGTTTAACTTACTGGTACTGTTGAATAGTTATCTGCTGTTACTTCAATTGTGACCAGAGTCCACTACAGAGATCTTATTTGTGTACAGCAAAATACTCCATTTCGATGCAGCATGTCCAGTGTTTTGTTTATTTACATCCATCCCCTATATAAAGTAACAAATATATTCCTTCGTTGTAGATGCACCTCTCGGTCTGTTTACCTGTGCGTCACATTCTTACGATTTTAGCTAAATGTATAACTCTTCTTGCGATGCAAAACTGGGTTTGCTCATCACAAGTAGTTTGTAACCCGAATTACAAGCGTATAGCAAATTAACTAAGTAGCACGCTGTTAGTTTATCAAAAGTAGGCTATGATGACCGAACTTTTAGGATATTTTTATTTATGGAAACTTGATAAAATATGTTACTAAGGATTTGTGTACAGGTAATACTAGTCTGTCTAAATGAAACCGATACATTAAAAATACCATATGGTTTTATATACGTTCAGTTGACATAAAGGCAGCTATTGGTAATATCGTATATCATGTTACACCATGAGTAGGAAGCTGAATGTAGTTTGTACACCGTTTGCGTACAACGCTACAACAAGGCTAATAAATGCGTGAAACTCTCAAAGTGCTTGTGCCTAAATAATATAACTGTCAGACATTGCTGCCTACTAGATGCAGTTACAACAGTAGACGAAATGCTACTGATAAAAAAATATTGAGTGAGTTTGTAAAACCAGGTAAGGAGCTGGACTTCCACATTTTTTTATGATGCAAAACTGAGTGAAAATACACAGACCTTACAAATGCAAAATAAATAAATCACCATCGAGTTACAAAACAATTATGTTTTATGCAAGAATGTGTTGTAAGGTTTACAAGTTTTTTGTTTATTTTTGTATTTGTAACATCTGCTGATGTTCACACGTTTTAGCCTAAGTTTTCAAAAACATCATCACTTTATTAATGAGAAAATGTCGATATGCGGTTTACATAAGCATTTTCGAATAATAACTTCGTTCTGCTAACGTATTATATAGTATTATGTAGTGATTATTTATATTTATTTTACACATTTGATATATATAGTGAGTTTGTGAACCTGTGACAATATTAAATACAACAATGGGCATTTTAGATAATAATGGTATCTAATAATATAAAAGTAAAGACAGCATTTGTTACACAAATTACAGTAAAGTTTTGCAAGAACCAATTAAAATCTTGAGTAGATATGCTGCTACGAAAAGCAGGCAAGTCAGACACTCATATTGCAAGCACTGACTAAACAACTGAACATAACTCAGTTGAACCAATAGGGGTGCAACGATTATTGCTTTGTAATACTGAGCACAACAAATATTAAGATTTGTTGCATTTAGTAAATTAATTTGAATGTGTGTACAACACAAACTGTTGTGCAAACCCCTGGCAGTATGGAAACTGCGCAAGTCACTGGATGGTGCTCGGTTCAGTCACTGACAAGGACAACTTTCCTTTTCCAAATTCCTGTTGAGCTGTTAATACAAACTATGTTTATGGTTTGTACTGCAGTAGATTCCTGTGTGTTTAAAATTACTTTCATAGTGGTTTCATAGCTGAATGGAAAATGTTATTGGGGGAAAACGGGGTACCTAACTGTCCAGAGGCTGCTTACTGGTCCAGTGACAGTGATAACTGATGAATGTTGGAGTCCTAGGTTTAATTATCAGACACGTGAACATTCTGCTGAAATACATGGTTAGTGAAACTATTTGCAGTCTGTTATACATACCTCTCAACTGTCCCTGATTTTCAAGGACGTCCCTAATTTTTATCTCTGTCCCTCTTAATCCCCCTAAAACTAGTGACTTTTGGAGGTAAACTGGTGAATTGCACTTAACGAATAATGACAATAATTAAGAGTTATATACTTCTCTTACTTCAAAAATGTGCATTGATTCATATGCTCTAATTCTGTCAATGTCTCAAGTTAATAGCACTAAGATTTTAAAAGTGCCCCTTGATTATCCCTGATTTTTTTTTTTTTTTTTGGATTTGTCCTTGATTATGTTGAAATTTGTCCCTGATTGGTTGAGAAGCATGCTGTTATGATTTATTGTATCATATTATTTATGTCAATCCTTACTATTGTAGAACCCTTTCCTGTAGTGCCCCCCCCCCCCCCACCTCCTGAAATATTCATGATGGTTGTTGTAATCTATTTTGCATTTAAATGTCATTGAGATTTCCTGGAAAACAAACTGGTCCATTGCGTAGCTCCCGACGCCGACTTTTGAAATTATATTAATGTAGCAAATGTGGAAATATGAGTGATGAACTGTGATGGGTATACAACATCTGGAAACGTGATACTCAACATGCTTGCCATAAGATATATATTAGTATATAGTACTGTTTCCCTTCAGGAGATAAGTACTGATGGGTAAGAGAGTAGACCTATATAATCCAGTTTTTAAGTTTTTGTGGTGCTTTGCATTTTTTAGTTGAGTTTAGTTCTCAGAGTTGGAGTAGAACGTTCTTTATTTTACTGAAAATTTAGTTTACACTCATTTACTGATTTCCCCAAATGAGGGCCCTTTGCGGTCTTCATTCGGATGCTTGTTACCACGGGTACACCTCAATAAATACTAGTATTTTGTCTTGACCAAAGTGTCTTATTTCATTATTTTCCCTAAACTTATTTCTCTCAATTCTTTAGATCCCAGCCACCCAGAAGAAGAGGAAGAGGATGACGAGGAAGAAGAAGTTGAGGAAGATGATGTTTCTCAAAAAAACCCTACTGCCGCTGCGTCTGGCCCGGGTGGACAGTTGTTGAAGGCGCGCAAGAAACGATCACGGGCTGCCTTCTCCCACGCGCAAGTTTTCGAGCTGGAGAGGCGCTTCAACCAGCAGCGCTACCTGTCAGGCCCTGAGCGGGCTGACCTGGCAGCCGCGCTTAAATTAACCGAGACTCAGGTCAAGATCTGGTTCCAAAACCGCCGCTATAAGACGAAACGTCGTCAGATGGCTGCCGAGCTCCTTGCCACTGCTACCCCACCTGCCCGGAAAGTGGCCGTCAAGGTGTTAGTGCGAGACAACGAGAGACAGTATGAACCTGGAGAATTGCTGCTGCGACCATCGCCAGCAGTAGCCGCCATGTTGGCTCCCCCCCAGCCGTCCTATTACTACCCATATCCGTACTGCCTGCCTGCCTGGAGCCTGGCTGCAGCAGCGGCTGCCGCAGCAGCATGTGGAGCTGGCAGTCAATAAGTGTCATAGTCAGACATCCCAGTGTCTGAACTATCATATACTGATTTAAAACAAAGTGAGAAGAGACATCTTAAAAATCAAAACTATTATTTATTAATAAGGTATACTAGTTGGACAGGCCTATGTGCACCCTCTAGTATGGTTGCTGCTGCGCATTGCTTCATGGTATCCATGGTGTTGTATATATTTTAGGACGAAGATGGCTGCAGCATTCTCCAAACTCAAATATTTTTGCATCAAGCTCAGGAGCTCTGTTTACCAAGGATAGGAAATGCGGTTGGTGTCAGCTTATATAAAGACTACTCATTTCTTCCTGTTAAGCCAAGACTGATGTCCTTCTATAGCTTTACTTTTTATCATCTGTGTGTGTTTGTCCTATACTCGAATGTTTAATGAAGACTGATTGCCTTAGCATGACCATGAAGTTGTGTAATAAGTGAGGAGAAATAATGACAGTTTAACAAACATAGATGATCGGTCAAGTTATTTTTACAAATGCATCTAAATGACTGTTGCTTCTTTTTTTCAATGGGTGTGTGTAAAAAGATAGTTAAAGTTGGAATTATGAAATTAAACGGCAATGGCATCATGAATGTATTTGGTACAAAGGTATAACGAAGGGTTTATGATGGCCTGGCTCCAGGGAGACCAGAATAAAGGACACACAAATGCGAACTATGACTGATTATGTATGTAACATTTGCTATCTGTAGTATAACGTTTACATACCAGTAGCATTTTAGTTACAGACGTAGTCAAAGCACTTGAACGATCATGAATTTCAATTAATCCAGAAATGAAGAGGTGTAGCTTGGGTTAAGTGTGACGAACAGTAGTTTGTTAAGTTCCTTTAGGAAGATAGTTGTGTATTTTCTCTTATGGACAGTCGTGTTATACAAGGCTTTGATGCCCCCCCCCCCACACACACACACACACACTTATACGTGTGTATGCATTCGGGTGTCCATTTTATTATCTTATTCTTCAACAGTGTAACATACTAAGTTCAAAAACTGAACACATTTTCTTTGTTGCCTAAATGTTCCTGGAAAGAAGATAAGTTTTTCAAGAAAGTCAAACGGTCCAAAAAAGCAAATGTGTGTTTAAAGCCAAGGAGTGTATCACTCTGCCACCACCCCCCCCCCCCCACACACACACACACACATTGACATTAGGACCATCTCTTTGCTGGTGTAAAACAGTTGTTATTTCATGCAAATGGAAAGAAATAGTAGTACCACAGAAAAAAACAGTCCCCTAAACACAGTATCAATTATACGATTACGAACGTGTGCATGGATAGGATCGAAACATCAGCTTGTCTTTCTCTACCTCTGTGCACACCAAGAAGAGCGAGAATTGCCTTGCTGCTGAAGATGAAATGCACTTTATTTTATTGCAATACTTTTAGTTAAAAAGTAAGTGATTTTTCATGCGACCCGTTTCCCAAACACAATTATTTCATCCTTTCTTCTCCTCCTTTTCAGACTGCCCATTAACAGAATAGCCATAGTGGACTGCAGAGCCTATTACAATCATATTGTAGATGGAGATATGGTCACGCTGACTATGAAGTCGAGGAAAATACAACATCTGTATGCATTTTCTCTAACGTAAAGCAGGTGCTTTCAAAGCTGTTATACTTGAGTCTCTAGACATATCTCTCAGCTGTCTAAAATTTTGCAGAACATCACCGATTTTGCCTCATATTTTGGTACTGTGTCTCATGTTGGATTGTCTGGTAAATCAACGAGGATTAGAGTCAGTAATGCCAGACTCTATATTCTAATTGTTCAGAAAATGCATGTGATGCAAAACCTGCTATTTTTTTATTTCAAGTGAATTAGAATAATATTTATCAGTCTTTGGTTTTGTATATTTGCCCCCCCCCAATTATTTTTGGCTTTGCCCAGAATTCTTGAGCGAAAAAATTGAGGGGTTATGTCTTTGGCGAATACACATCAGCCAACAGAGAAGGGCGGAGAGAAGATGAGACGGATTTGAAAGATGTAAAATTCTTTCCAGTTTCACAGAAAAAAAGGCACACTTACCTGTTTAACGGCTTTTAAAGCTGTTAAACCGCTAGAAGTGCACTTAGCACTAGCTGCTTGTGTGGCAGCGCTTAAGTGTTTTATGACTTTCAAGGCTATAAAACACTCTGCACCTTTTTTTCTTTCTGAAACTGGTATTACATGGGAGCAGCTGGAGATCCCTGTGCAGCAAATTTATTGTATCTGAGACTTATATCTCTCAACCGGTTAGCAAAAGAAATGTGGACAAAGCCAACATTGCTGGGGGGCGGGACAAATACCCAAAAATAGGGACACATTTTAAATATTGCTTTTATAAAGTTAGAAGGTTACTAGAATAACGTATTTTGTGTTGGTGTGTATCTTTTGAAGTATATGAAGCCTGAAACTCAAATGTCTGTCATTATTTCGTGACTTAGTTCTTAGTGAGTTGCCAGAAAACCATACATGTTATGACAGACCAAATAAATATGAGGCAAAATTCTAGACAGTTGAGAGGTACGCAGATAACACATTATCTTATTTGTCTGCGTTCGGATCTTCCACACTTTAAAACGGGATGGAGAATGCGCAAAGAATAAAACTGGTGCAAGTCTGTAATTTTTCTATATCTGACTTATTACTTAGTTCTAATAAGATATCATTCAACTCTTCAGAATTTCGCAGAATGTCCAGAATTTTGCCTTATATGTTGGGTCTGTTCCTCGTACATTTTTTGTTGTTGTTTTCTGGCGAATAGGATTGCATACTTTGTGCTCCAGATTTAATATCTCTCACAAAAATGAATGCTAAAGCAAACATTCTATAAACTTTTTAAGTTTATAAGAGTAATATTTAAAACATGTTTCTGATTTTAGGCCTCTGCCATTATTTTTGGCTTTGTCTAGTATTGTCTGACTCGTATTGTAGCTCTGAACCTCTTAATCCCTCCTAAAACTGACTTTGGAGAAAAGGTGATGAATTACGCTTAATCAAAAACGGTGATGCTTAGATTATATATTTCTTTTGCTTAAACAATTTTTAGTAATTCACATCCACTTATTCTGTCAGCTTCTTAGGTTAATAGTACTAATATTTTGCAAGTGTCACTGATTGTCCCTGATTTTTTTTCTGTCTTTGTCCCTTACTTTAAGATTCGTCCCCGATTTGTTAAGAGCTACGTCTGTCAACTTCTTCAGATAATTAATTACTCATTCATCGGGTACAAATACGCCCTATTTGGGAAAATGACCGCAGGTCATACCTTTCAGCCGCTTAGCACAAGAAATCTGGACTAGGTAAAAAAATAATGGGGAGAGGGTAGGAAAAGATTTTAAACATTTCTTTTATAAACTTATAAAGTTGCTAGAATAACAGATTGTGTTTAAGCAGACGAATGGCTGTCATTATTTAATGACTACAACCTTCAACGATTTCCCATAAAACAAAAAACAAAATTATGAGATGAAAATATGAGTCAAAAATCTGAAAAATTTGAAAAAAAAATATGTGCAGGTATTGTATATCCTGGAGATTGTACAGTTTCATAGAAGTACATGAGTCAAATTATCGAAGGACTCCTACAAGGGAAAAATATAAACATTACACGTGTCGGTAATTCAAATGAATGGGTTTGCTAGGTTGTTATGTTCAAATAGATATATCATCACCTCAGGGCATTCCCTCAGCTGTGCCTGATTTTTCAGGACGTCCCCGATTTTTACTCAGATTTTAGCGCTGTCCCTCTTAATACCTCTTAAAACTAGCGCATTCTGGAAAAAAGGAGGTGAATTTCACTTAATAAATAATGACAATAATTAGAGTTATAGACCTCTTTTACTTCAGGAAATGTATATTAATGCACACTCTCCTATTCTATCAGTGTCAAGTTAATAGTGCTAATATTTTAAGAGTCCCCGATTTTCCCCTGATTATTTTTGGATTTGTCCCTGATTAGTTAGTAGCTATGCCTCTGGGTCTAAATGACACACACACATGCATTTATGGGTGTTTCAGTTCCATTTTTGGACCACTGTCTTCAAAAGTAAGACAGCTCAAAATAAGTAAGCGTAAATATTATTAATTTAAACAAATCGTTTCTGTTTTGACCACCTCACTTGGTAGTCTGCTGACTGATTAAAGGATAGTGAGTTTCCCATTTTCTTAATGACTGAATTTTAAAGGAAATACAGCAAGAAGACGAGTGAACTGCATTATTCCCATAGGTGACTCCAGCATAATTATAACTGCTGTTGAAAAACGGTAAAAGTTTTTTTATATTACGCGCAATCTACTTCAATTTAATATACGTTTTGCAATAAAATGTGCCAACAAAAGCATGTTGGAAAAGGAATCAGAAGGCACATAATGTACCATTCCAATGGACTGCTATACCCTAGCCGTCTCAGTACCCTCAATCCACAGAATGGCATCTCAACACGTGAGCTTATTTCTAAAATTTCAAATTCAAGCTGTGTAGAGTACGTTCCTTTATATGGTTTTGTCGTCTCCGTTATTGTTACTGGGTTAAACGGTTATGTTGCAATTGCCTAGCCATATTTTAAGTAGTTAACATTTTGCACCCCCATACACACATACTAAGATGCAAAACATTAGAATTAGCCTCTTTTATTTTTACTAAAAAACTGACCAGCTCAGAATATAGCAACCCCTGACAAGACAAGCTTTACTTCAGAAACTAAGGTACTGCAGCTGAGCGGACACCCACTGAAATAAGTGTTGCAATTATAAGGTTAAAAGTTAAGAACCCCCCCCCCCAAAAAAAAAAAAAAAAACGTACTGGTTGATTGGGCACTGTGACTGATTCTTTTGCATTACATAATTCATACATCTCAACTGTACAGATTTTTTCAGAATGCCCATATTTTTGCTTTATATATTCGGCCTGTTCTTCATGAACTTTGTGATTTTCTGACAAGTCACTGAGGATTGAAGTCACTAAATAATGGCATACGTTTGACTTTTAGACTTCATGTCCTTTAGAAAACGCATGCTAATATAAATTCTATTATTCTACCAACTTTCTAAGTTCATAAGGACAATATCTAAAGTCTGTCACTATTTTGTGCGCCTTACCCCCCCCCCCCCCACATCCTCCCCTCGTTATTTTAGGTTTGGTCCACACTTCTTGTTCTAAGAGGTTGAGAGGTATGGCATGACTATATTTACAGCTGCCTTTGTAGCCTGGGTTACAGCTGGAAAGGATCCGATATAGACAAGTTCATTTTCTCTGTTAACAAATAAATGCATTAAAATGTAATCACATGGCACAGGTACCATACGAAACACAGAGCCAAACAGCACTCCTTTGTTAGCCACTAAGGTATCGGGAATTCAGTGTCACAGCTCATGGCTGCATCAGAAATTAGACAGCACACCCCTCAAACAGTCCAGATTGTCAGCTTATATTTTTGGTCTGTTCCTCATAAAATTTGTGGTCTCGCAAATGACTGAGGATCGAGGTCACTGAATAATGACAGATGTTTGAGTTTCAAGCTTCATATCATTCAGTGAATACACTTTAATACAAAACCCATTATTCTAGTAACTGAGCTTAAAATAGCAATATTTAAAACCTGCCCCTATTTTTGTGCATTTGTCCTTCATTATTGTTCTCTCCGTTCAGATTTCTTGCCCTAACAGGTTGAGGGGTATGAGAAAGTGCCACGCTTGACACAGCACCCTGGCCGTTTTATTTTATTTTAGTAGAATCAGTTCAGCCACTGCAGTGCTGTTACCTTATCCACACCACATACTGGATTTGCTGGTAGCGTCGCTGGTTAGAGGTGGACGAGGCCTACATGTGCTGCGTTGTTTCTGTGTACTGGCGTTGGCAGTCACCCACGTCCATTAATTTCAGCTTTTTTGAATCATATTAAGTGAAAGTAAAGCGGAGTTAACACATCATACAGCGTCTGTTGATATAGGCCATCCTGAAAATCAACTTAACTGCCCAAAGGCATGAAACCGCATGTCTGATAATGTACCTATACAACCCGTTAAGGCATCAAACGTAGAGTTGCCACCTTTTCAAATGACCAAAGTGTGACATTTTTTTGTAAAAACATCATATTTTGCAGGGCAAAACATACCCATGGCCAGTACAAAGGACAGAACTTCACTTTTTTGCCTAAATAAACGCTTTTTTCTTGTAGTATTTTAGTTGCTTATTCGGTTCCAGTTGTTTCAGATACAAAATAACTGTTTTATGCAACTATTAAAGAAAATATAGGAAATATTTTTGTTCTAAACTCTCAGGACATTTGGCATTTTTTCAATTTTTTTGCAGGACACAACTGCCCAAAGAGGGACTGTCCCTCCCAAACTGGGACAGGTGGTAACCCTTAGGCTGTAAATTATCACTACAAATAATCAAAATAGAGCAACAAAAAAGCTTTGCCATGCCTCCAGAAATCTATTGGCCTATATATCATAGCAGTTAACCTTCCCTTCCATCTCCAAAATAAGGAATGCTAGCCCTCATAATGCCACGTGGAACACATACTAATGGCTTACTAACAACTTTAACCAGGAAGGTCAAGGGTGGTTAAATATGCTGTTTTTACTTACAAAAAAGACGTTAATGAGCTAATACGATCAATTTCTATTTACCATGGGTATCAACTAAAAATTCCTAACACTGAAGGTGTGGCTGATCTTTTCAATGTGAAACTTCGAGGACCTTTGTAAGATCCCAAATGAGGTACGTTCCTGCTAATGAGGTACACTAGAGAGGTATGACTGGAGTTATGCAAATATGTGTATTGTCCTGTCATAGTGCACTCACAGGAACAACAGGACCACATGCACCTTTGATATGTGTGGACACGCACGCACACACACACACACACACACACACACACACACACACACACACACACACACACACACACACACACACACATACACACTCATTTTTAGCAGAACACTGCCTTTAGCTCAGTGTCCCTGTTCTCTTCAACACTGACAAATCAACTTGGACTTTAAGTTACGGTGACACTAGCTATGTTTGGGAGGCTAGCTATGTGTTTTTAAAGGAATTAAATCACTTTAGTAATTTTAATGTGTTAAGGGAATGCTGGATGATCAAACATTATTATTTTGCTTTATTTTTTAAGACCACAGACTGTACTTCAGACCTATACAAAACAGACTTGTATCCAGAATGTTTATGTGTATTAGAGGTTACTTTAAGGGGTATATGTAAGCTAGGACAAGATTTACAAACTGGCTCTGTCCGTTATAGACATAGGTGCAAGACCTGGGTTGTATTTCTGACATCCCATCTACTGTCCAGGTTTCTCTTAAACAGTGTTAGGGAAGAGCTCTGCTTCATACAGGTGAGAAGTCTGTTTCAGAGAAGGGAAATTTCCTGAGACCTGTATCTGTCCCTTGAACAGGTTTTATTTATGTCACAAGCAAAGATTAAAATCCATAGATTGAGTAAGGCTGAAGCTATCCATTTAGTAGATATGCAAAAGGTCCATTAGAGGGGATGCAAGGATGCCCTGTATGCCTGGCATAGATTGTTTCTCAAAAGTCTGTAGGAAAGAGAGTACAGAGATGGGTCTTTGAGGCAATCTGCATTGGACCTGCTGTTTATGCCCTGTGCTCGTTTTGTGAGGAATCTCCTTAGATGTTCCAGATGTTGCATGTGCTGTGCCAGGGACATACTAAAGGGAGCACTGTATTCAGGGATGGGCCTGATGAGGGGTTTGACCTAGATGCCGTGCCCTTGCTTATCAGTTGAGCAACGCAGAATGATTTCTTCACTACCTTAGACATATTCTGGTCGAAAGCCAGGTTACTCTCTGCATACGCACCCGAATCCCTGACTACTGGTTCTACTCTTAGGAGTGTGTTATTGATGAGGTAATTTCCTAGGGTGGCTGACTTTTCAAAGGGTACTATTATACATTTATTAGCATTGTGCTTTAAGCAGTGACTTAGACACCAGTCTGTGCCCTATCATTCCAGGATATCCTTAGTATGCACTGACAGTACTTAATACACATACCATTCTATTTCTTTGTTTATTTAAACAATAATCTATGCCAATGGTGTGGATTATTGTGGAATTTACTTATGACAGTCATAGTAAGATTGTGAGGGCAAAGGTCTTGGGGTGATACACTTTGTCGAAGTCCTTTGTCCTATAAATCCCTCATCCCCTGCGCCATGTACATATATTTATAATTTGTTTTACTGCTGTAAATAGGAGAAGGCCTTAGTGTGATTTGTTGCATATTAGGTAAGCAATGCTTTAACTGGAATAAGAGTAAGATTTCTGGGCATTAGAAATTTTAGGATCCAAACTAATTTTCCTTGCTTTTCCTGCTTACATATTTTGTTGTACTAGTACTAGTATTACATATAATGTTACCTATTATTTTATGTAAAGTTTCAGTGAAACTACGTACTTTAAGTACCCCTTTAACCATCCTGGAAATGCATTTATGAGCATGGGCATGACAGACAGACACACACACACACACACACACACACACACACACACACACACACACACACACACACACACACACACACACACACAAACACACACACAAACACACGCCATTTGCTGCATGTTTTCTACATGGCTAACCCTGCTTTAACAGGGACTCCTGACACTCCCACTTATGCCATCTTCACCTCTGCAAATCCTCAGCAGTATCATGTTGTCCAGAGATTTTCTTCTGTATGAGCCTGTTTTGTCTCTCTCTCTCTATCTTCTGTCCACACCACACAGCCACAATCTTTTTAAATAATGACTGTTCTCCACTCATCTTTCTTATACTATCTTAAAGTAAGCAGCATAGCTTCATAGGCTACTCTCTCTAAGATGTTGACAGCTAGTGACACCCTTGGATTTCTGTTTACAGCATTTTCTTAATGATTATCCAGAATTGAGTGCATATGTTACCCTTGGACTTCTACATTAAAAAAGCATTTCTGCGTGTAACAGAAACATGAATCCTGTTCTTGAAACATTATGCATCTGTATATATGCTTGTAAAATGATATAGAGTGCATGGACCAGCACTGTTAACATTATTATGTGGTTTACTGTACTGAAGATGTAATGAAAGCTGGATAATCACTGGAAACTGACCAGGGACAATGCTGGTCCCTGCACTGTATTTTATAATAAACAATAGCTTACAAGAAATTAGGTATTTGTTGTGCAGATGTACTTTGTTTACATGCACAGTCCTTGCCAGGTCTTTGCTGTTTTCATGGCAGAATACATTTATTATCGTTATATATTTTTTAATGTGCCTTTTGCCCGTTACACCATCCAACTATCAAGCCATTGTCTTAAGTCTGCTCATTCATTAACCCAATCCACCACAGCTTGTTTACATCCTACATCATACCATGGGGGGGTGGCCCTCTTTTTTAGAGAAAGGTAGCCTAATGGCAACTGGCTAGGTTTCAGGGACAGCAGCATCCTGGTGAAATTCATCAACCAGGAAGCCGTGAAGATTGCTTTGGTCCACTGTTGGCCCCCCTTCTTCACAACACAGATATTCTTTCCCCCTACTTCAACAGATGCCTCTCCTACCTCAAGGACCACAGGGTCTAACTTCACCCCCCCACCAGATTAGAGCCAAACATTTTTAAGGACAGACTCTAATTGTCCCCAGGATAGTAAAATCCATAGCATATCTCTGCTACTGAAAGATTAACTCTATTCAATTGTGAGGGTAGGGAAGTTTTACTATACAGTGAACACTCAAATTATTGCAAGGATTTAAAATTCCTTCTCCCTGATGAATGTATGTATGCTTCCACACGTCTCATGAAGGCTACCCTGAATGACTTGGTAGAGCCATTTTCAGGACCCCAGTCGATAATGCTGCAAGCCTAATACCTATCCTTTAGTAAGTATTGGCTTTGCAGTGGACTTGAATGGTCCCTCCACTCAGGATGGTTGAACTAGCATTAGCCATTTACTCTCACTCCCTTTATGAGCTCCTCCAGTACTTGGAATACAACTTGATATCAGGTCTTCTGTGTCACATTTGTCCCATCTATGCCATGCAGACTACAATATGGTTTTGTATGCTACATAGGATCATAGGTTAATAGGAGGTTACTAGGCTATCAACTCGGAGGTAATTTCAAGCCTAGCTGTTTCATCCCAATGTAATACCATAGCTACTCTAGCCAATACCCAGGATTGTATTTATTAATGGCTCCCCATATCCAGGAGGGTTATGGGCGTTTTCCCTGGTAAGAATTTACGGTGCCCCAACTACTCATCCAGGTTCCTTTTGAACAGCTTCATAGAGGTGCTGTGCTTGACATAATTGGCAGCCTATTCCAAAGATGAGTCAGTCGCTGAGAGACAAGTCTGTCCCTCCAGCAAGTCCTATTCAAATCGCAGGCCATATTTAGGGTAGCTCTAGTACAATTTGATTTATGGATGTACAGCAAGTTCATTACGTTTGGGTCGGAGATTGCTATGTAAGCCAGGCATAAGTCTCACCTAAGAAGTCTATATGATACTGAATATAGTGACAGGCACTTTAGTCTGTCTGTGTAAGACACGTGTTGGAGTCCTGTGATCTTCTTAGTTAGATACCTCTGAGGTCTCTCCAGTTGGCTCAGGTGCTTTGTATGGTACATGCTGAAAGGGGTGTTATCCTCAATTATGGGCCTGATTAGTTACAAGTATAGAGGGGTTATAACGTCTTTTGTTCTAGAGCCAATGCCTTTGCTAATCAAGTGTGCTACATAGATAGCCTTCTTTACTACAGCAGACACACAGTGGTCAAAGTTAAGGTGGCAGTCTACTTGTGATCCCAAATCTCTTACCACTTTGTAGGTACATAGGATATTGTTGTTAATTTGATAGTTTGAAGGGACATTGTTTTTATCAAAGGGAATGATGATGCATTTCTTTTTATTCAAGTTTGAGACCATGACTAAAAAAACAGTCATTGGTCTGTGTAAGACCTTCCTGAAGTATACTGCAATCATTTGGGGATTCAGTAATTGCACCCAGTTTGCAGTCATCCACAAACTTGGTCAACCACAGCTCATTTGTTTTAGCTTGAACTTCTGACTGAGAAGTATATATCAAACAGTAGGGGCCCAGCACTAATCCTTGTGTCACCCCACTGGTGACAGGTCTGCTGGTTGATGAGGAGTCATCCACTTTGATAGTGTGTGATTGGTTTGTGAGCCAGTTAGCAACCCATCTTACAATAAAGGGGTTTGCATTCAGTTTGCTAAGTTTATCAGTAATGCCTGAGTGTGAGATTTTTGTCAAATGACTTTGCCAAGTTGAGGTATGCTGTGTGCACAGACTGCGTTTATATCATGTTATCGAAAGACGAAAATAGCAAACGCTATTTCATCAAACCTAAAATATCTAAACCACATAATATCGAACATTCAGAACAGCAAATTTTTTCCTTGGGAAAAAATTTGCTGTTCTGAAACACATACACACAACACAAGCACACCTAAAAAACATCAATACACACACATACACTTATAATCCTACAACTAACCCTACACTAAACTATACATACACTACTATCTATCCACTTATCTTAACCCAAACCCTAACCCTAAGGTCCGTCACTATCGCACACTCACCTAACCCCGCGCCCTAACCCTAACTCACTTAACCTGCCCCTAACCCTAATTCACCTTACCCACACCCTAACCCTAATTCACTTAACCCGCGCCCTAATCCTGACTCACCTAACCTGCGCCCTAATCCTGTCAACCACACAATCGCACATCTACCTGAACCCGACCCATAAATTTCCACCACAGTGCTGAAAATAGCGAAGCCACAGAACAGGCCAACCGAATCTTTTCCCTAGGAAAGAATTCGGTGTTCTGCAGCTTCGTTATTTTTAGCGTTCACTCAAAACGGGTCAATATAGAACACTCGAAGTTTTAAAACTTCGATGTTCTGATATAGACCCCACAGATTTGCCCTCGTCAATGGCCCCGGTCACATTTTTGAAGAAATCCACCAAGTTTAAAAGACAGGATCTGCCCTTGAAGAATCTGAGTTGGGTTGAATCCAGGATTTGGAGTTCACCAAATCTGTCTGCTAGCAGGTTTGCTATCTCTGCGGGAGTAGTGTGTGTGTGATGCCATTAGTCACTAGTTTGGAACATGCTTGGGTCCTACCTTTTAAACTACATACATAGCTGTAAAAGGCCTTATGATTATCCATGCCATTGCAACAAAAGATTATGGTTTTCACTATTCCTAAAATGTCCATCTTGTGCCATTTTACATTAATTTTTATCAATGCAGTAGACCATGTGTGGAAATGTTTTACTCTTAAGTAGCTACAGGATAATTACAGTTACACTGTATTTGTGATTGGGTGAGTTACCCAGTTGTAATCCAGCAAATTCAACAAAACTGCTTGCCTCCCAATGTATTCCCCACTTAGCTGCAAGTATAGTCACAATGGCTTGTAGCACAGTTTCAGAAATATACAGAGCAGCTACATCCATTTGACTAGATAGGATAAATACAAATAAGGAGAATTTAAAACCTTGCTGGGTAACAGGGTACACAGACAGACAAATGCGCACACACACACACACACACACACACACACACACACACACACACACACACACACACACACATACACACACACGTATGCACAACTTTAGACAATCAAACATGGTTTTCAATGACAGTGTACAGATTTTTTCTTGAGAGCATACATTTTGCTTAACATATATGCACTACACTCCCACATTCAACTATTATAGTGTGAATGTTAGTGCTCTGCTATAAGTATCATGGAAATGCCTTCAACTGGACTCTATAGTTGTCAGTTGTCCAAGATGTTTATAGATATCCCTGCTGTGATTTAAATATTTTTTCTATATTTGCTACTAATGTTATTGCCTCACAGTACTTATTTTGCATTTCACCTTCTGTACATTTTTTGTAGGGTTTTTCAATGGGGCTTCAGATTTCCTCCAACATTCTCAACATATGTGAATTGGAAGTGCTGAACATTCAAAGACATATGCCAAGTAGAGTGGTGATGTTCAAAGCATCTCTAAGTGTGTGCATATGTGTATGTGTGCCCTGGATGGACTAGTACCTGTCCTAGAATGATTTCCATTATCCCCCTCCCCCACCTTGCTTTCAAGGTAGTCTCTGTCTCTCTAATCCTGAATGCAGTAGGTAATTAGCAAAAAAAAAAACTGGTTTAATTTTTATTCTACCTCATAAAAATAAATGATTTAATTAGGAAAATGAAAATTAGAGCTAGCAGTTAAAAACTTTAATCTTTTGGAAAAACATTGTTAATCCTCTTATTCTAACGGTAATATAATATTTTAAGTGTCCCTGATTTGGGCTTTGTTTTTTGTTTCTTGGCTTTGCACCTCATTCTTCACTGCAGATTTCAGGAGTTATGCAAGGTAAAAATGAACTGTCTATTTATCTGTTGATCAACGCTAATGTATTGTATAGTTTTACAACATGAAGCAAATGATACATGGGGTCACACAAGAGTCTTGTATTAAATCAAAATGATATGTCTGGGTCAATGAAGGTTAGTTGTGGCCAAAGTGGTGTACAGATATTAACTTACTAGTTACCACATAAGTATAAGGCTGTGTATACACTACTTCGTATTTAGGATATATGTGACATATTAAATTAACTGTATTGTCGCACATTGGTGAGCAATCCTAAAATTTGCTTATATTCTACTAGGTAGTCATCTGAAATATCCCTGTTTTTCAGAGATGTCCCTGATTTGGGGTCAAAATTTTGCTACAAACTTCCAGGGTCTGTGTCTTTTAAGAAAAGATTCTGGATTGCCATCAACAAGTAATGTCAGCAATATAGTTAATATTTTTTTTAAGTTTAGGTAATGCAATCCATTTGAAGTTCTCTGATTCTGTCAAATTTCTAAGGCAGTAACATCAACGTTTAAAAAAAAAAACACATTCTAGATTTGGAGCATTTGTCCCTGATTATTTTTGGCTTAGTCGATATTTCTGGAGATGAGTTGTTGTTGTCTTTCGGCTTTTCCCGGTTAGGGGTTGCCACAGCGGAACTCCGGTCCGCTAATGATTGGCAGTAGATTTTGACGAATGCCGAGGTGCCAGCTCAACGTTCAACCTTCAACAAAGGCATGCCCATTTACGCATGTCTTTCGAACGTCCACCCAACCGCGGGGAGGACATGCAGACTCCACACAGAAGGCACTCCCCGCACTCCAGCCAAGAATCGAACGGGAGAACCTCTTGCTGTAAGGCAACAATGCTACAACTGCACCACCGCCGATGATGATATTTCTGGAGATGAGTACATGCCCTTAATTTCTAGCAGATTGCTATCTAATTCCTGATGCAGAATGGCCGACAACTGGATGTATTCCACTGTTCTATTATACAGCTTCTGCTTTACACAGAATCTGCTCTTTTTTGAGAAAAAAAATACAAATAATTCTAAAGGCAGATTCATATAAACAAATTACAGGGAAGCATAATGTACAGAGGAGTTTTACTGTATTGCAACATGAAATCACAAGAAAGCTGACAGGTATCCTGTATTTTTCTGCTGTGCTATAATACAAAAGTTGCAGGTACTCACTACAATGCTGGATGTTGGTGCAGGGGTAAGATTGTTGCTGTCTGTGCTCATACTGTGGGTTTCAAGACTGGTCTCCAGCTTGGTATATTGAAATAATTTTCCTGGCAGTTATTACAGAGGACTATGATTAAGAGCTGTTCATGAGCTACAGGGTTTAATTCCATCAGCCTTCATTTGCCTATCATGTGACCTTGAGCAAATAATTTTACCAAAAAGTAGTTTGGGGCTATTGGGAATTTGGTTTAGGCTTCTTATTGATCTTCTGGACTGCATTCCTAGTAACTATCTATGAACCTATAAACATGTAAACAGAGCTCTAGCTGCAGGAACAATTTGACCTTAAATTGCAGGTGATCCATCGGCACATCGTAGAAGTTGCACCATAAATACCTCAGGCAATCTGTCTATTTTCAGTCATTAATCCAAAGATAATCTTAAACAACTCCTATGTTTTGTGATCAGTTACTTCTTCACAAAAAAGATCTTCACTGAAATTTGCCTTCCAAATTAGCACCAGAAAGCAAGAGGCTAAGAGGCTTTTCCTAGAAATATCTGTTAATTAATTAATTAAGCTAAGGAGAATATTTACATTTTTCTTTGATTCCATTAGTTATATTTGCATTTTCACATCCTCTGCCATTTCATCTACCCAACCATGTGCAGTTTTGTTTGCTAAGAGACTTGTTCTAAACTTTGTGACATCAGTGCCAAGACCATTCACAAGCTCACACACGTCCACTGGAGCAGAAGATGTATATTTTCACTAAGACTTGCTGAGCTACATCTGGTCAAGTGTACAGCTGGACAAAAACAACTGGTCATAACTCATCCAGACAAAAAGCCCTCTAGCTGGCACATAGGGTTAAGGTTGTGAGCTGTAATTCTTGGGGTACAGGTCTTGATTCCTGAAGTGGTGGGACAAACTTCCATTCCCCCAAAGATATATATACTGATACCATAGCCTCACAAACGTAAAATGGAAACGTTTTAAAAGAAAGGAAGGAATCACTACAATGACAGGTATTTCATACAGAAAACAGCAACTGGGAAGTTCAGCTTCACCAATACAAACTGGAGCAGATGACACCTTCTCAAATATGATCCTCCGTTTACATGAGGCTTTTTCTATTGGGATGTTCTTAGTTTCATTAGGTGGGAGTTCTTCAGTGTACATTCAGACCCAGTGACAGTTTTGTTAAAGAACATTTGTTGTCCATTTTTTTGCTTATTTTTCTAAAAAGAAATCAAAAGGCTTATTAAACAGATGTTGATATTTAGTGAACAAATGGCGGTAGACTTTGGAGACTTCATTGACTCATTTGGGAGCAACTCACTATGGATCAGGCATTGTGTCTTTAAACCATTTTTTGTCAGCGCAGATAAAAGCCAGCCTTAAACAGTACTCATCATAATTTCCAACTACACTTTTTTGCCTTTCTGTAGCTGAACCAGTGTCTTTATCATCCATCATTTGCCCAATGGAGCCACTTACTTTTGTTTTGAATAATAAAGTATCCATATTTTCTCCCACTTAAAAATTCTGTTCAGTTACAACTCTTTTCTGTGCAACTGCCTCTTTCCAGAGCCACAAAATTACCAGTAATCCTTCATTCGTTTTTGCATGGTTTTCTACCTAAATGGACTTTTCTGCCCCTCATACATGCCATATCTTACTGCCCCTACTGCATTTTCATACAGCTGAATCCTATAACACTTGATAAATCATTTATGCAGCTTAGTTTAGCAGTTAAACAGGACAACTTATAAGTGTTATTAAGAATCCATAGTGTCACAGACTGTCAGCTCATCACCACTAAGGAAAAAAAAAACTGGATTTGTCATCATCATGCAGTCTTGCTATAACACTGCTGGTAACAATGTTAACTGGGAGAGTGCTGTTTAATATTTTTTTTATACAAGGGGCGACTTCAGATAGTGCCAAGAAACTCCTAATTCCTCTTTTACTAGCAGGATCTACATTTGGATCACATGACAAAGGAGCTATCTGGTTAGAGTGGCAAGCACTGTCCAAAAGCTTTATATTTGCATTTATTGCATTTAGGCCAGGTCACCTTCCATAAGCCCAAATTACATAGCATTCCAGTAATCAAGATAAAACTTTTCTAAGGATGAATCACTAATTATAAGTCTGTTTATGGAACTGAATTCTCTTTCTTTCTTTCTTTCTTTCTTTCTTTCTTTCTTTCTTTCTTTCTTTCTTTCTTTCTTTCTTTCTTTCTTTCTTTCTTTCTTCCTTCCCTTGGTCCATGCCTTACCTGCTGTCTCTCTTTCCCTCCCCTTCTGGAAAAGAATGTCATTACTAAAGACAGAGAAGAGATTTTTCTTTAATGATAGGAGCTCACAACTTAGAGGAGAGATGAACTGCCCTTTCATTAAGATGAAATTAAATTCCTGATTTGGGTAATATTTTTCAGATGAAAATAACATGCATTGACGATAGCCAATACATAGTATTGAAAGTGTTAGCTTTTCTTAAGGGATAACCTCCAGGTCAAGAATATGAGATGCAAATTCAAAGTGGTTTCATTTCACAGTAGCAAAGAGGATGGGAAAATAAGATGTGGTAGAGCCAATTTCATGACCCCATTCAATAGTATGATTGTGCATAGGCATGATCCTCTATCTTAGCTAGACTGCATTTCAGACAACTATGTGCCATCTAGTGAGAATGGTATCCAAACTTCCAGGTATGTAAAATCCAGTACAGGCTGCTGGGAAAAGGAGAGTTGTAGCTGGATTTTATTAGCAGAGTACTGGTAGCTAATATCTGTTGCTTGAATGAGCCTGCTAAGTGGTTGCTTGTACATAGTGAAAAGAAATAATTCTAGGATCAAATCATGTCACACCTGACATGTTAGCACTTTTCAACTGAAGAGAATACCTTAGAGACTACCTGCTAAAGTGATCCAAGAGGTAGACAGCAAATGGAAAACTACTTGAATAAGGTGGTGGTTGGCTCCTTATCAGAAGTGCAAGAGCCAGTATTGCAAGTCCTGACACTTTGATAGATTAAACTGCAATTCAACAAATAACAGATAATTATGAAACTGCCCTTTTCAGGCTTAAAACACATTTTTTAGGAAGTATGCCTCCTGTACTGTCTGATATAGTTGTTGCACCCTATAACCCCACTATATATATATTCTAATTTCAGAACTGCTGTACTTCAAAGTAGGAAGAATGATCTGAGATACCTCAGACTTAGTACAAGCTCCAACCACTTTTGCAATTTCAGTTCCACTCTTTTTAGGATCACGGTTATAATTCTTGAAATTTCAACAGACAGGCATGGCGGTAAGTCTATACTGAGACCTAAGCCACTAAAGTAAAATGCCATCATCCATGGTCATAAGCCCCCTAGAGACCTAGAAGGACCGATATGGAATATAGTCAATGAACTCTCACCATACAGAGGCCACTGTTGAATCAAATGATAGCTGTCTCACTGCTGTCCTTTGATCTAAAACTAGACTGACGTGGATCCAGAAGATCAAAACATATCACACAGGAAAACATCTGCAAGTACACCACTTTCTATATAAATATGGAAAGGAAATTTATAGACAGGGTGGTAATTCTCCAAGCTGTTCAGATCAAGAAATGTTTTTCAAAGATGGGTAAAATTAACACCTCCTTTAACAAAGGGGAACACCCCACCTTCAAATAATAAATAATTTAGTAGATGACCGGATTTAGAGATTCAAGGCAATATTTAACTGGTAATGCATATTCAGGATCCAGACCACAGTGAGTAAGATATAAGATAAAACCACATCCATGACCTGCTCAAAGCTGACACAATTAAACTCAGAGCATTAAAAATCAATGCATTGCATACACGATTACTGCAATGCACCATGGATGTTTTGGGAGTGAGAGACTGCCTGACGTTTGACAATCTTATCAAAAAATAAATAAACAGATAGACAGATAGATAGATAGACAGATAGATAAATAAATGTGCAGCTTCGTCATGTTCAGAGGGGAAGAAAAAGTCTTGCAAGTGCCACGACAAGGTAACCTGCATATCCTGTCCACCACTCCGAAAGAAGCATTGGATGACTTCATGCACCAGACCAAAAAAAAAAAGACTTCTTACATGAGATCTCAGTTTGGAATACCACAAAATGGGCCTCTAAAGTAATCCTGACTTCCAACAGAGACACCCTTTGCTACTTGCACTGCAAATGTTGTCACTGACTTTTGACACATTGAACTGAGGATCAGACTACTGCTTATGCTAAGGGCATATACTCGCTGGAGTGAGAATATGTATATAGCAGTTATGGTCATATTATAATCTCTAACAAGTGGGTGTAGATTTGTCAGCCAATATCTATTCTAGGATCTGGTCTATCAAAGGGATATGTGAGCCACAAACAGTTTTATGCAAAGTCTTAAATAGGAAGAAATGGGCCAACTAAAAATTGGCTGGTTGAACCAGAGGGAGCTGCAGCTTGAAGTGGACCAGATGATATAAGAAATAGGTTTTATCACCAGGACTTTAGACACATCTAGAAGACCATTACCAAAAAACAGTCCATGCATATGACTCATACTAATAACCATTTATGTGAAGCCGACACTCTCCAAGAAATTAAGCAGTTCCATAGCTAGTTCATTTGATTTGTCATCAATCCACTCATTAAATTCACTCAGGCTTAATCAGCTTGCGTGTTCATGTACTGGATCAACAAGGGGGAAGCGATGGTTACAGAATTTTTGCAGAAAAGCTCCTAGCTAAAAGGATAGCTAGCAAGTAAGAAGAAATCTGCAATTTACTCATGTACTAGGGATGAACTTAAAGACACTGGGACTTCCATTATTTATTAAAATACCTCAAACACACAAAAAATGACCACCCCTTGATACTACCCTCTCTGAGACTCTGAAAACAGTTGACAGTTTCCATCCAACCATGTCTCCATGTTAAATTCTAGGTCATCCCTATTTAATAAAGCAGATAGTACATCTGGTGTGGCTCAGATCAATCTGGCATTAAAAATATCCCAAACAAGACCCTGATGAAATAGGACCTCTCTAGAGGCTGCGGATGACAACCTGAGTCAATAGGTATTGCAGTAAAACTATGGGGATCCTAGTTAAAGTTAAATTTCACCCTTAGCTGGCACACAGTGACCCTAACCATTATATGACCACCGTCTGCAGATCACCATAATGCATAATGGCTGGCCCTTGCCCCGATGATTCTCGGCAATGCCACAATGTTGATATTCTAAAGATACTAAAGGGTCTACAGTTAGGCGCTAAAAGGGTGAAAGGCAATTATGTGATTCCTAAAGTAAGAGAGTTTCTTTATAAGAAATAAGTAACTGGGGAGGACTGCAAAAAGAATTTCAATAAGCAACCACATAGCTGGCATTCAATTGAAAAGATCTGTTAAAATGTACAAAGAAATTAATAGAATTTAAAAAAAATACAATTATTTAGCTAAGGAATAATAAAATCACAGCAAAGAAAAAAAGGTATTACCGGTGATTAAATATAATGTAGCAATACTAAACGATTGACAAAATACAGTAAAAGTCATACTATCAAATAAGACAACTCACAGTCAATGCTGAAGATAAAATGTGATGCTAAGTCATCCAATCTTGAAATATTGAAGGCTGAATTGTTCTTTGTAGAAACAAAAGATTAATTATATAAACAAGCCAATGGGAATACAATACCATAATTCCACTAGCAATGCCAGAACTTTGAAAAAGGGAGACCTTCAAAAGAGACTTACTTTAGCCTTGCTTCAACAACAAAATTTGACAATTCTTTTGATAGGATTCCATGTACTACTGAAATGAATTCGAAATCCCAGATCTAAAGGGAATACTTTCTCCAACAAGATGATTCTAGGAAAAAATAGTGAACTGGTAAATGATCACCTGAGTTATAAAAAAATGTTGAAAAAAATTCACACCAACAGTGATGAATCCTCCAGGAAGTAAGCATAATGCAGAACATGCCAATGATTTAAAGGACCTCACAGGTCATGGTGGTCATATGAAAGAAGCAATAAATAAAGGCTAAACAAAGCATACTCTCCAAAATAAAGCACACTCTTGTAAATGGGGAAAGAGTAACAAATTCAGAAGGCAAGTCAATGCAGTCTGGGACAGGAATAGAAAATTAATGTGCAGAATCTTCAGTCATGGTCGCCAGTAATAATGGAAACCCTCGGCAGATTCAGCCAACAAAAATCAAATCGGCAACATGTAGCTTCCATAACTGTAAAGTAAAGAAAAAAAACCTAAAATAATAGGCCCTTTCAAACAAAACATGAGCAGCAGATCTCAGCAGCCAATGCTGCATTACAGGGTCTGAACACAGCAAAACACTCCATATTCATATACTGCCAGCAGTCATTGTTTAAACTCTGGGTGCTTAACCTCCTTAGAGAAAACATGACCATTAACACTGAAATTATAAAGAAAGACATGCACTGAGGAAATATAATGATGATAAAGCCATAAATTAGTAATCTTTGAAGTGGTAGCGAGACATACTTTTGATCAGCTCTTAAATGTAAGATACCCATTAGGAACCATTTAATAATGTCATTGACGAAAAGAAGATGCATAGTCAAAAAAGACAGAAATGGCTGAAGCAAGGGCAGAAAATACTGCAATACGAATGTACACAATCAAAAATAACACACAAAGGTTACTCAGTTTTGTTAAAGCTAACTCCCTAGACCAAACTATCCCCTGCACACCAAATCTTCTAGGCATTGTTCTTAAAAATATTTCCGCTCCTGTACCCTCCTGTGCATGTCTTCCTGTCTGAGCAAAATATGGCCACCAGGTGCTTATCTTTTTCTTAAATAGCAGTGCCACTGACCCCATGAGCCCTACATTATATAGAAACTATTCTAAAGTCAGCCTGATATCATTTACTGACTACAAGGATTCCCAGGATCATAAGTGTTATTAGGCATGTTGAATATGCTGGCTTCAGGTTTCGCTTGTTTTCCATTGGCTATTTTGTTTTCTTGTATACACAGGTTAATAGATTCATAGGTGTTTAGTAGGCAACAACCCCAGGGGGTCTTTTAAGCCTAGCCGTATCTGGCAGAACCATAAACTATTTTAATGGGTATATGTAGGCCTGTGTATGGACATGAATAAGTTCAGCTGGTACCATTCTCCCAACAACCCAAATGACACCATAGATAATACCATAGCAAATGCTGGCAATTTCTGCTCACATTTAAACAGCTGTATCATGAAACTGTCCCTATCTGTCACAAGTACAGTGGGTAAGTAAAAAATAAACCCATTTGGTTGAATTCTCATTTAAGCAAGCTGCAGTAAATAAACAATTATGTATATAATAACTCCCCATCCCCAGCATAAAAAAAGATTTAGAGGTAGTTGGCAAAAACCTTAGGCACACAATTAAAAAGTACAAAGTTAATTTTAAACTCAAGGGTGATACCTCCCCCAAAGACAACCACAAGGCCTTGTTAGCTACAGTATGTCAGAAAACGTGGACATAACACTCTCTACTTCCCTGAATTCAGAGTTTATCTAACAATACCACTTATTTCAATTTTGAAATAACCACTAACATCCTAGCTTACAAATTCTCCTTGAACACTCACCCCATTGACCCCCTTTTACCCCAGTATACCACTCTTCCACAAATAACATTAGATCAGGTCTCATTAGTACTGGCTAAAACTTAGAACCTTAGTTGTATTGATCATAATATCATTCCTGGATGTTTCCTGTTTAATGCAAAACAAAGCCTAGCTGAGCTCTTTCTTAACCTTTTCAGTCAAAGCCTCTCCACTGATTATGTTCCAGATATTTGAAGAACTACCATAGTGGTATCATTACATAAGACTAGCTCCATGACTGATCCTGATAATTACAGACCCATAAGTATCATCTATATCATCTGTAAGGCTATGAAATGCATTGCCGATGAATTTATCAACAACAAAATTGGTGACCTATGGTCCCTTGATCAGAATCAGTTTGCTTTTGTGAAGGGAAGATCCTGTCCACTCAGCCTCACTGCTTTCTTTGAATATACAGGTCAGGCTCTGGATAAAGGATAGTCCAGCCACAATGCATACCTAAGTCTAGATTAACTCTCTGTGACTGTTCCCATTGCAGGTATTTTTGACAACTTTGTCTGATTATTTTTCCATATGTTGTCCTTCTTATATCCACCCAACTCACTGGTAACATCAATGCAGTAAGAGTTAGAGGTCTCTCCTCCATGCAAAAAAAAAAAAAATGTCGTAAATGGCATTTCTCAGGGCTCAGTCCCATGGCATCTACTTCTCTGATATAAAAAAATAGAAGTCACATGGCTATGGCTAACCAAGTTTGCAGATGACAGTAAACTTGGTGCCATTGTGAACTCCTGTGCTAATGTCCATATACTTTAATGTGGTTCCTGTTACTTGATCGGATGTTTAGGTTAGCGAATACCTAAATGTCGATCTGGTAATAGTGAAAGCAAAAAACTGCGAACTGCCGATTTAATGCAGGGAAAGAATTCCCTTGACCGTTATGTGGATTTTGCCTCTTTCCCCACTGTAGAGCGATCTCAGAGTTGGTCTATTTAGTTGGGGGAGGGTGGGAGCACAGCCCCCCACATTGAGGCTTGTTGGGGGAAAAGCCCTCCACTTTATTTTGGTTTAAACTTTATTTTTTTTTGCGGCCAAGGGAAGTCATTCTCTAAGTTAAATTGGCTGTTCGCTGTTTTAATTTTTCAATATTATCATGTCAACGTTTAGGTATTGGCTAACCTAAACTTACAATTGGGTAATATAGATGCCTTTAATGAGGGTTTGGACCTGATCAATGCATGGTGCAATGGCAATGTTCTCAAACATAGTGACAAAAATGTGGTGTAGTCTTATTTGGGAAGCAGGGATTTCCTAGTTCATGCCACATACAAGAAATATACCTTAAAACAGATACAGTTATTAGAAATCTCAGCAGTTTTGCCAATAATAATTTGTCCTTTGACCAGCATATATTGGTCAAAGTTTAAAAATAATTCTGCTTGATACAGATAATATCCAAAGTCATCTTCTCCAGTTATAAGGCAGTTTTAGTCCCTCCTTATACTTCTCTCATTAGGCCTGTTATTAAATACATTACCCTCATTTAGGGTGTTATTAAATACAATACCCTCATTTGGCATGTTATTAAATACAATAACCTCATTAGGCCTGTTATTAAATATGATACACTCAATGGGCTGTTATTAAATATAGTATCCTCATTTAGCATGTTATTAAATACAATACCCTTATTAGATTGTTATTAAATACAATACTCTTATTAGGCCTGTTATTAAATACAATACCCTCATTTAGGGTGTTATTAAATACAATACCCTCATTTGGCATGTTATTAAATACAATACCCTCATTAGGCCTGTTATTAAATACGATACACTCAATGGACTGTTATTAAATATAGTATCCTCATTTGGCATGTTATTAAATACAATACCCTTATTAGATTGTTATTAAATACAATACCCTTATTAGGCCTGTTATTAAATGCAATACCCTCATTAGGCCTGTTATTAAATACAATAACCTCATTTGGCATGCTTTAAATACATTACCCTCATTAGGCCCATTATTAAATACAATACCCCCATTAGGCCCATTATTAAATACAATACCCTCATTTGGCATGTTATAAAATACAATACCCTCATTAGGCCCGTTATTAAATACAATACCCTAATTTAGGGTGTTATTAAATACAATACCCTCATTTGGCATGTTATTAAATACAATACCCTCATTAGGCCTGTTATTAAATACGATACACTCAATGGGCTGTTATTAAATATAGTATCCTCATTTGGCATGTTATTAAATACAATACCCTTATTAGATTGTTATTAAATACAATACCCTTATTAGGCCTGTTATTAAATACAATACCCTCATTAGGCCTGTTATTAAATACAATACCCTCATTTGGCATGTTATTAAATACAATACCCTCATTAGGCCTGTTATTAAATACGATACACTCAATGGGCTGTTATTAAATATAGTATCCTCATTTGGCATGTTATTAAATACAATACCCTTATTAGATTGTTATTAAATACAATACCCTTATTAGGCCTGTTATTAAATACAATACCCTCATTAGGCCTGTTATTAAATACAATAATCTCATTTGGCATGTTTTAAATACATTACCCTCATTAGACCCGTTATTAAATACAATACGCTCATTAGGCCCATTATTAAATACAATACCCTCATTTGGCATGTTATTAAATACAATACCCTCATTAGGCCTGTTATTAAATACAATAGCCTCATTAGGCCTGTTATTAAATACAATACCCTCATTTGGCATGTTATTAAATACAATACCCTCATTGGGTTGTTATTAAATACATTACCTACATTAGGCCTATTAAATACAATACCCTCATATGGCATGTTATTAAATACAATACCCTCATTAGGCCTATTAAATAAAATACCCTCATATGGCATGTTATTGAATACAATACCCTCATTAGGTCCGTTATTGAATACAATCGCCTCATTAGGCCTGTTATTAAATACAATACCCTCATTAGGTTGTTATTAAATACAATATCCTTATTAGGCCTTTTATTAAATACAATACCCTCATTAGGCCTATTATTAAATACAATACCCTCATATGGCATGTTATTAAATACATTATCCTTATTAGGCCTGTTATTAAATACAATACCCTCATTTGGCATGTTATTAATTACATTACCCTCATTAGGCCCATTATTAAATGCAATACCCTCATTTGGCATGTTATTAAATACAATACCCTCATTAGGCCCGTTATTAAATACAATAGCCTCATTAGGCCCGTTATTAAATACAATACCCTCATTTGGCATGTTATTAAATACATTACATTCATTAGGCCTGTTATTAAATGCAATAACCTCATTTGGCATGTTATTAAATACATTACCCTCATTAGGCCTGCTATTAAATACAATACCCTCATTTGGCATGTTATTAAATACATTACCCTCATTAGGCCTGTTATTAAATGCAATACCCTCATTTGGCATGTTATTAAATACATTACCCTCATTAGGCCCGTTATTAAATACATTACCCTCATTAGGCCTGTTATTAAATGCAATACCCTAATTTGGCATGTTATTAAATACATTACCCCTCATTAGGCCCATTATTAAATACAATACCCTTATTAGGCCTGATATTAAATACAATACCCTCATATGGCATGTTATTAAATACATTACCCTCATTAGGCCTGTTATTAAATACAATACCCTTATTAGGCCTGATATTAAATACAATACCCTCATATGGCATGTTATTAAATACATTATCCTCATTAGGCCTGTTATTAAATACAATACCCTTATTAGGCCTGTTATTAAATACAATACCCTCATATGGCATGTTATTAAATACATTACCCTCATTAGGCCTGTTATTAAATGCAATACCCTCATTTGGCATGTTATTAAATACAATACCCTCATGTACCTCTCCAAGTGCCTTAGTTAACAAAGTGATCATGATGAATCCTAACTACGATAATTACAGGAATAAGCTCATTGAGCTTATCAGGCAGGATAAACCCCCCACTTTATACTCCCTCCATCTTGGATAGACTCATGAGGAATCTCTGCTTTGTCTTCTTTGTCATGAGTGACCCTACCCTACTTGACCTCTTCACTTTCACAAAACTGCGAGCACTGGAAATACCCACACCAAGGGACTTAACTTGCATCAGCACATAAATAGGAGTGGATGGTGTGATAAATATTTAACTCAAAGCAGTTCCTCCCTATTTATCTTTGAATATCAATTAAAACAACATCCTGGCTACCTTTAAATTCAATCTTGCCAACTGGATGGCTGTTAGCAAATTAATTCCTGGAGAATGTAGCATAGCTGTCCTTGACTGGGGTAGTTAAACACATTTCTATGCAAGTAGTTTATACTAAAGCTAACCACTTGTCTATCCTACAGAGTTCCTCTAGTCTGTTTAATTATTCTGATTGGTCTCCTTAATGGTCTTCTGGATTATATTTCTAGATTACCTACAAACCTGTGACTGAGACATCTCTACATCAATGGGTATGTTTTCACACCAGACTGAAAATTTAATTAATGTAATATTCGGTCTCTTGGCCTTTTTTCAAAATAAGACCACCTAAGAAAATAAATGACAAAAAAGGAAAGAAAAGAAACGATTGTTAGGGATTAACTGGAGAGCCTCCATGCTTTCAGATTATGTTCTCTGAAGTTGGGGTGAATACCCTTGTCTTCCTTGCTGGAAAAGAAATTGTTGCTGAGAAGAAGTGTCAGGGGCTCCTGCTAACCTTCAGGATATCAGAAGGAATAACTATTTCTCTGGTCAGAACAGAGTGATGGAATTAGATCTGCTTTTCTCTTTTCATCTTACAAGAACTTTTGGCATCAGAGAAGGTAAGGGAAATGATATGGAACACCCTGATTCCATGGAATTGAGGATGGATTCACTGCCATTGCTAAAGGATGAGGCAACCTGGAAAAACACTGTAAACCGATTGTTCAGATGTGAAGCAAAACGGCCAACCTCTGGACAGCCATATAGCTTTGTTATGGCCAGTGACACAACTCTCCACAAATGAGAGACTGGCATCTTTCTCCTTAGAATGCCAATTGTTTTAATTTGTAATGTAAATTGCTGGTAGAAGTACATTTAACAGAACTGCCTATTCTTAACGTATCATAGCTAACCTGTTCAGGTGATAATAGTGAGCTCCCCTTGCTAGTTAAAGTATCACATCATGCTTAGTATTGCTTGTTACTCTCTGCCGGGTACCTGACAAGACTGTTTGGAAGGACATCAGTAACAAGGTAATCAATAAGATATCCTTTACATTTACATGCTTCATTTTCTGGGATGCAGACCAAATTCACTGTATCTGAAGCTTATAGAAATGGCCTCCAAGCACAATCCAAGGTATCTATGATTAACTTCTAATCTGGGAGAAGAGGAAAGAAGGGAAGACACAAGTTCAGGGATATTTGTCAAATACACCTTTATAAATCATTGATTAGTGATGACAGAAGACGGTTAAACTATGCTGGTTGGTCCTTTTGATTCCACAATTCTTTATGTATATTTTTTTTTAATATTGCAGAAGCATTTTTCAATACTTTATTTTTTAGAATATTGTGGAAAATATTTCAGCACTTTATCCATCTAGTTATTTTATGTAATTGTCTACGTTACTGGCCTTTAATATTCTTGTTTTTATATCTAACTTTATTCTGCTCTTCTATTACTAAACATTTATAGAACAATACTGTTGTCTGTGTAGGCTCTTCAGCTTGTTTCAAAGTTAGTTTCTTCCTTCACATCACTAATGTTATTTCTGTAGTGATTTCATGAATGTGATATCCCATATATTTTTTGTACCACTGAATAAGTTCACAGTAGACAGTATAGTTGTATCTCCTGATGACTACGTCATCTATAGTTATGTTTAGTTACATTATCTAGTGTCTTCATGCAAGCACATCCAATGCATGACTTTCATAAATCTGAGCTAGTTTATTTAGTTATTTCTACAACAGATAACCAGGTAAGTGGACTGGTCAGGTGACCTTCTTCAGCCACAATCCAGGCCAAAAGGCAAGAGAACACATAAAAAATAATAGCATCAATATCACAGAAGATTATGGATGGGTCATGAATTGGTTCAGCAATATCCGTATTTATAGGGGAATGATATAATGAAGTATTTAGGAGTATGGATTATTTATTTGTCTTTTGTTGACTGGGTTAGTCCAACTGGGCCAAAGACCCATTTCAGTGGAGACCCAAGGAGAAAAGCTCCGCAAAAAAAATACAAATGAGAAGACTATACAAGAAATATTTACAAAATATCGAAGAAGCGAGTATGTAAATGAACACATAATAAATGAATAACATACAGAAGATAACATGAAGTACTAAAACAAATATATAAAGAAGACCTAAAAACAAAAGCATATCAGAAAGAACCTGGAGTTATACTTAATCTAATTAAGAAGGTAAAAATGAAGGAAACTGACAAGATAGAAAAAAAGATAGAAAAAAGTATTTAATAGTGAGGTAGAAATGGGGGGGGGGAGTAGAGAACTGCATAAAAGAGTAGCTTAGTGTATGGAAGTAAGAAGAGATGAAAAACAAGAAAGTTAATTTGTTTTTGATGTATATCTAGTGTTTCCTTTAGGAAAGGGGTGGAAGTTAAGGGCATATATAGGGAGTGTGAACTAAGTTGGGTGGTGGCAAGAGCAGGATGGTGAATTAGCAAGGTAGATTTTTAGTTCTTTTTTGATGAGAGAGGTAGATTTAATGGAACATGTATTGTTTGGAAGTTTGTTCCAAATATGAGCTACTCTACATTTATACTGCAATTGGCCTATTGATTTGTTTAGTTTGTAGGTGTCAAGTAGAGCTACGGAGAGCACAAGCAGGAGTATAGATGGATATAAGAGAAGACAGAGAGGGACAGTCTGAAGGCTCCATTTGTAGCTGAGACATTTGGAGTAGCTGAGGGAGTTCAAGCCAATGTAATTGTTTAAGAGCGAGGCAGTGGTGAGATTTGTAGGGGAGGTTACAAGCAAATCTAGCAATTTGGTTGTAGGTTTGCTCAGGTTTGGTTATGAGGTTGGCTTGGAAGTGGGTAAATATAGGGGCTGAGTATGGTTGGCAGGGGAGGAGATAAGCTTGGGCAAAAGTTGTTCTTGAAGCAGTGGATAGATATGCTTTGTTTCTATACAATAAATCAAGTTTTTGATTAGTTTTTTTGATACAATGTTGACTGTGAAGGTCAAATTTTAGTTTGTTGTCTATTGTGATATCTAGGAGTTTGGTATGGGAGTCGGCATGATTAATGGTGTTATCTAGGGAAGAGATACAAAAGGAAGCACTGAGTTAGGACATTGATTTTGGAAGGAAAAGAAGTAATTTAGTTTTTTTGGGGTTAAGGATGAGTTGGTTGTTTATCAACCAGTGTTCAATGGTGTGGAAAGAATGCTGAGTGAGGGTATGGAGGTCAGTGAGGTTATCTGAGCAGATTATAAGCGTAGAGTTGTCTGCATACGGAATCAGTGATGATGAGCAGCAGGCAGAGTGTAGATTGTTTGTAAAGATATTAAAGAGTAGAGGCCCTAAGATGGATCTTTGAGGGACTCCTGTTTGGACAGATAGGAAAGGAGAGCAGGAAGTTTGCCATTTAACAGATTGTAGTCTGTTGCTAAGATAGCTAGAGAACCAGAGTACAGTGGTGGAGGAGAGATTGAGATTGGATAGTTTAGACAGAAGCATGGGATGGGAGACTGTGTCAAATGTCTTGGAAAGATCCAGAAAAAGACATGATACCAGTTTATTATTGTCTCTGGCCTCGGCTATAGACTGAGTGAAAAATAAAAGGGCTGTGGAGTTGCTGTGATGTAGTCTAAATCCATGTTGAGAGTAGGTCAGAAGGTTTTCCTGAAGAAAGTATTTGAGGACCTGTTTGTGGATGCATTTTTCTAGGACTTTTGAGAGAGGGGAGAGGATGGCTATAGGTCGAAAGTTAGAGGGATCTGTGGAGTTACCTCCCATGTGAAGGGGAATAGTATAAAAGGATTTACAGATGCCAGGAACAGTGGATTCATTAATAGAGTGGTTTATAAGGATAGAGATGAGATATGCAATAGTATTATCTGCAAGTCTGAGAAATTGTGGGGGCAGATTGTCAAAGGAGGGAGAACAGGGTTTAAGTTTCAGTAGGAGGGATCTTATGTAGGTAGTGGAGATGGATTTTAGGGGAAAAGGCTGTAGAGGGGCAGGAGCTGGGGGTCGTGGGGGATTGAGTTAGGTTTTGGCTTGGAGGAGTACGTTTGCGGACGGATTCTATGAAGTAATTAAGTAAGGTGGCAATCTCAAGTGGTGTGTTATTGGGGAAAGGGTGAGGGGTAGTGGGCTTTTCTGCATAAAGAATTCTGTTTATGGTATACCAAAAGTTTTTATGGATAGAGTTGTGGGTAGATTGAGCTTCTTGATAGCATTTTTCTTAGTTATTTGTATTTAAGGAGGAGAGAGGAGGATTTTGACTTTAACCATTGCTTCCAAGTACTGTCTCTAAGTTTCATTATGGAGAGGGTGTCTTTGATGAGTCAGGGAGCTGAATTAGTCTTGACTCTAATTTTTCTAACTGGTGCAAGGGAATTTAGTATACTAAGGAAAGTATTGTTGAAATCAAGAATTGCATCATTTAGAGGGAGATCATAGATGTGTGACCAATTAACTAGAGATAGAGTTGGTAGTTAAAGGTTTCCTCATTAAAGGTAGATAGATTGCAGCATTCTCTATGGATGTGGGTTTTGATGGAGTGAGAGGGTAATCTTTGAATGAAGGTAGGGAGCTGATCACTTAATGAGTTTGGTAGGGTGGTAGGATTGTGGTAGTAGTTAGAGCTGGATGTGAGTATCCAGTCCAGAGTTGAGGAGGTGTTTTTAGTTAATATTGGTGGGGGTTGTTATACGCTGACTGAAACTGTGGAGCATGATACTAAGAGAGAGAGAATTTTGTGTCATTTTATTCCAATCAATGTTGACATCTCCTAATATGATTGTCTCATAGGGCAGATGTTGGGAGATCCAGGATAGAATAGATTCTAGAATAGGTATATTGTTGTCAGGGGGAATATATATATATATATATATATGACAGCAGTGGCAAATTTTTTTGTTGGTTTAGGTGACAGTTTAGAATGATAAGCTCAGCTGGATGGAAATCAGGGAGGGAGAGGGGGTGAGGTTGAGCTGGTCTGAGTACAGGATAGCAACACCTCCACCTTTTTTGGTTAGTCTGTCCTGACGGAAGATATTACAGCCAGGGGGTAGGATTTCAGAATTAGAGATATGAGGTTTGAGTCAAGTTTCAGAAAGCGTCAAAATGTGAGAAGAATGATGGCCTATCCAAGCATGTAATTCAGTTATTTTATTAGTTAGGCTTTGTAAATTTATCATGTAGATAGAGATGTTCTTTGTTAGAGGGGATGGGTGTTGAATAGTTGTAAGTGAATTGGAGGTGGTGGGGGTGGTGGCAGGGGAAGGGCCAGGATTGGGGTAGATATCTCCATCTAGCAGGAGGGTTGAATGAAGAACATTAGGTTTTTTGTAATATGAGCAGTAGTTAGACGGTTTTAACTTACATTTGGGGGTATATAGAGTAAGGATGAAATATTTTATTTTGTAGAATTGGGTGTAGGAGGTGTTAAAGAGTGAGGGAGAGATTAGGAAGAATATGGAAATATTGTAGGTAGGGGTATCTTGTGAGACAGTGGGGGATGTTGATGCAATATTTAGATTGGTATGATAAGAAGATTAGCATGAGATGATGAGGAGAAAGGGGGGGGCAGGAAAAAGTTTATTGGCATGTTGTGACAAGATGAGGATGAGACAGGTAGGTGGGAGGCTACCATGGAGATAGCCTGATGGAATACAGTAGTATGGCACTGAGGTAGATAGGGGATGTGAAAAGAAGGTATGAGCATATAAGAATAATTATTTAACAATGTAAAGTATGGGTAGAGGAGGAGCAACCAGAAAGAAAATGTGTTTGGAGAAAAGTGGCAGTAGGTAGAGTGAGTAGTAATTAGAGAGTGAGAGAGGATTAAAAATGATTCTGGTGTGGCAGGTAAGGATATGTGGGCAGAGACTAAACAAAAGATAATACAAAAAGTGAGAAAATGGAAGCTTTATTATATAGATATGGATAGTAAGATACAAGCAGTTAAAATGTTTTGGTCCCAATATTCTTATACACAGGTCAGGCATATTTTTATCAACCAGAGGATAAGTTGTGGAAAGCAATTAATAAAGAGCTGAAGGACTTTATCTGGAAGAGGAAGACGGCAAGAGTCAAGTGGGATAAGCTGATTCTTCCAGTAGAACAGTGTGGATTGGGATTAACCAATTTGAAGGGGTATTTCAGAGCTACACAGTTAAGGCTCATATACATAGCACAAGCAGAAAACTATAATTCAAAGTGGAAAGGGATGATAATGAAATGGAGGGGAAGCTCAAGAAACAAGGAGAGACTGGGAGCTTGGATGCATGACTTTAAGAATAACAATAATCATACAGAATATTATATCTGTAAAGCAGCAGAAAGTATCCTAAGAGCTAAGCCAACATGGGAATGGAGAAAGGAGATTCTGCCAATAATGGTCACTGCAGTTAGGGATATAGACAATAGGTGTAAAGGGGCCAGAATGTATTGGAGAAAACTGGCGAAGGACCCAAGGTATTGAGAACAAATAACTAGAGAGGGAAAGATGATAAAATGGGAAGACACCAATAATTTGTTTGGACTGCAGGTTAGAGAAACTCTAATTGATATCACAATATAGGTAAAGAGAAAGAAACAGGAAGGCCCTAAATGAAAGACCAGCACTGGTAGAGTTTTTAGTAGAATCTAGAACAGAAGCTGTCATTAAGAAAGAAATAATTAGTACAGCATATAAAATATTGTATGACAACTATAAGAATCAATCATAGGAAGTTAGAAAGGATTGGGAAGAGAGACTGGATAAGCAATTCAGAAATAAATAATGGGTGGATATATGTATGTCTCCTAGATATGCAACAAAATCTAGAAGATTTAGAATTTGTGCTTGGAAATGTTTACACAGATATTTTTATACCCCAAGTAGTCTCCAGAGAGTTTTTCCTCAGGTAGATAGCAAATGTTGGAGGTGTGACGGGTAAGAAAGGGCTAAGTGGGAACATATGTTCTAGGAGTGCAGTGAGTTGGCAGACTTTAAGGATTCCCTATGGGATGCATTGTCAGAGATGCTGAGTGGGCAGACTGGTGTGACGAGGGAAATGATGCTTCTAAGCTATGAAACTGAATCAGAATTGCCTAGACATGGTTGGGCCTTGCAGAGTCTAATTATGGTGGCTGGCCAAAAAAGAAATTACTTGAAAATGGAAATCAAAATCTAAACCAACTATACTAGAAGTAGTGAATACAGTAACAGAGATAAAACAACATGAATTGAGATCTTTAGAAAAGGATAACAGCAAACTACATAGGAGAAAAATGGGAATTGTGGGAACAATACATACAGGGGAGAAATGAGGTTTAAAAGAAGTCAGGACTTAAATGAGCCTTGTAATGCTTGACTGAAAATAATTGGGTAGATTATAAGTGATGCATAATGTTTGCAGTTGGGAGTGTGTCAGTAAGGTTTGTGACGTAAAATGCTTGCAACTAGTATTGTGCAAGTGTGGTTTGTTTTCATTTATATAAATGTATGATTGCTTATGTCATAAGTGATGGTGTAATAAAGATGTTTCTTGTTTAATAAAGGGGCAGGAATTGAATATTTTATGTAATGTTGCTTAGGTTACAAGATATATAACAATATATGTGAAGTATAATGCTTGTAAACGTGAACTTAATACAGTTTGATTACATTTATATAAATGTAAATTTGCCTATATCACAAGTGATAATTCAATAAAGGGCTTTAAAAATAAAAGGTTTGTTATTGGTGGTGCAGCGGTAATGTTGTTGCCTCACAGCAAGAGGTTCTCCCATTTGATTCTCAGCTGGAGCACCTTCTGTGTGAAGTCTGCATGTCCTCCCCGCAGTCAAGTGGCGTTTGAAAGACATGCGTAGAATGGCCGTGCCTTCATTGAAGGTTGGGCGTCGAGCTGGCACCTCGGCACCCGTAAAAAATCTACTGCTAATCATTAGCTGACTGGAGTTCCGCTGTGGCGACCCCTAACCGGGAAAAGCCGAAAGAAGAAAAAAAAATTTGTTTGAAAAAAATAGATTAAAACAAATCACACTGAAAGTGAAGTTTGAAAGGTGAATATTGGTGACCTGATCATAATTCTTTGTAGTACATGGGGAATGTTATCTGCCCTAATTTATTAAAAGTTAAATAGTTAAACAGGAAAAAAAAAGTGTAGGAATACAAAGTGCCTTACAGCTTTGAAAGCTGTAACACTCATAATGCTGTCACAGAGACAGTGGCCAGTAAGAAAATGCACGTCTTATCAACCAATAGACTGTTAGACACTTTACCATGCCACAAGTTTTTGTTTGTGTGTGTATGTGAGTGTGTGAGAAAGTGTGAAGTGTTGCAACTTCCAAAACTGTCTTAAAGTTTCACCACTACACTTCTGTGTTGTTTGTCAGTGTGAATGTAGATATTAAGATCCTTGAAACATGCATAAGGATGCTATGTACTTTTCTGATGTCAAAAAAGTGAGTAATAAGGTCCTTTTTGCCAGTTTCTAAATACAAACAGTTTTCTTTGTGTTAACAAAGTCTACTGACAAAAGAACCTAAGCAGAGCAATTAAAATACTACAAAGATATACTAAAAATAAAAATAAAATATAGTGGTAAATTACACCAGTATATAAATATTATAGTTTATTTTCAAATATAAACATACATAACAGAAAGTTTCAATGAATTAATATAGCTATGGAGTCTGAAGGAGAGATCAAGTTCAACAGTCAGAATTAATAATTTAAGGAGATTTATGATTTATTTTAGTGGCACTGGATTTCATCAAATGTGCTTTCAATGACTGAAAAAAGGGGGTGGTTGAGTTATTAATGTTTGAGGAATGCTGTTCATAATGGAAGACATAGTTAACGGAAAGTTCATTCAGTACACTTTAATGTAAATGGAATTATTAAAAAAACTGGGTTACTGTCAAAGTCACATACTGAGTAATGATGCAGGGAGAAAGGAGGTAAACCAAATGGAGGGTGATATTTGCGGGAAAAGTGGTTTGTAGGAGCCTGTTGCTAAAAGAAAGAAGAATCTAAAATTAATTGAAGGGGTATTGGTAGAAATGAATAAGTCACAGTGGTGTGTGTGTGTGTGTGTGTGTGTGTGTGTGTGTGTGTGTGTGTGTGTGTGTGTGTGTGTGTGTGTGTGTGTGTGTGTCTGTGTGTGTGTGTGTGTGTGTGTGTGTGTGTGTAGATGTGACATTAATAATGTGGCTAATTTTAATCAGAACTTTGTGTAGGAAGCTACAGTTTTTAGAGCTACCTTAAGTCCTGACTCTGATCCATGCAGCCAGGGTTTGATCAGTGAACTGAAAGCTGCACAACACAACCTGGCCAGGCACGGAGAGAATGAATTTCTGATACAGACTGCACATCCTTGGAGGAATGGACAGCCTAATCAACTGCACACCTGCCACCTAATGGAAGCTAAGCATGCCAGCAGTTAGCATAAAGGCTGATGATGGGCTCCTACAAACCGTAATGAGTGCTGTAGCAGTGAAATAGACACAAGACTGGAAAGGTTCCTATGTGAATAAGCCAGGCATTATGGACATCCAGGTCATTCAGGCTGCCATGAGAGGGTGACAGGGCATTAGGGTAAGCAAAAAAATTCTGACAGCTGCCTGGATGATAGCTCCATCCTAAACTCCAGGACTTCACTGTGAGGAAGATGCTGATGGTTAGTCAGCAATGTAGACAAAAGACCCCCCCCCCCAAAAAAACATACATTTATTTCAAACACCTTTTAGTGCTTTCATAACTAACATGTTACTTTACTGCTGCATAATGAAAGCAACATTTGAAACTTAGTAATAACTTAAACACTGGCTATGCACACTACAGAACAATGATGAAGCCTAGCTGTACAAACATAAGATTATAACGGTGCAACTGTAAAGTGCTGGGATGCATGGTTATACTATCTAGCAGCAGTCTATATAACACTGCTGACCACTGCTGTAGTTTAATTGCACCAGTCTTCAGCTATAAGCATCATGCATGACTTTCTGAAATCTCTTCATAAATTATATTATAATGAAAACTCATATGTGACTAGGAATACCTAGACTGATGTTATAACCTGCATGAACCTGAAATAGGCAGCCTGCATTTTCAATGTGTTCAGGGACAGATTAACAAGGGGCAAATGGAGATGCAGCTCCTGGCCCACATGTCTAAAATATGTCCCACTGCTTAAACTCCTGTTCTATTCGCACACCAAATAAATGGGCCCAAGTACAACTTTCTTCATCAAGACTGTGAAGCCCATAATCAGCACTGCATGTATCATGGCACACTGATGAATGACAAGCACAGAGTGTTACCCTTCCATAGTTACTGTATCTGTAGCTTCCTGGCCCCAATTCCCTGTAAGAAACAGCCTCCACAGCAAGGGCATTTATATAGACTTTATCCAAGTGCACTAGTATTAAAATGAAATGTATGATGTGAAAGCAGTCATAACTGCAATACAGCACATGTAGACAGAATGTGTCTGTTGGTTGTATACATCTATTTTGACACATTTATATAAAATATGCATATATGAGCATCTAGCAGTGTCTGCAGTAATAAGAACAGTCTTTTCTGTCAGCTTTTCAGTTTCTAAATGGAGGTTTTTAGAGGGATAAAAATGGAAAGCAGTATGTAAGAAAGTCATTTGTGCATTGAGAGGTTGTATTCCAAAGTCCAGCAATAACAATTTCAATATTGCAGTACTTAGAAAAATGTCAGTCTTGCCTCGTAAGACTCTCTTACTCTACCCATCAGACAAGGATAATTCCCATCATCTTCTCTTTATAGGGCAACACTTCCTGTTCCATTCCAGTTTTCAGTACACCTTCCTGACTGCCTTTGTTCTGCACATGTAGATTTCTCAGTACTCCTACAGAGAGTCCTATCTTGATTCCAAGAGATACCAGCTCCATATTAGTTGTTATAGTGAGCAATGAAAAAACAGAAGCCATATGTGAATTGACAGATAGATATTATACTATAAATATCAATTTATTTGGATTCAGCAAGACATTTTACCATCCGATTTGTACAGTAGCAATGGGA